>NC_069374.1:62523181-62826212 GCF_021730395.1 Mercenaria mercenaria
AAGAAAAAGAAAAAACTAAGTCGGGCAAAAGATGAGGGCTCTTAGAGAAGAAATAATGAGAGAAAAAATTAAAAAAGCTACAAATCGGGATATGTACACTGAAATTTATAAACCAATTACTGAAGGAATAGAAAGTCAAAAAGAAAAATTATCAAGTCAGTTAAAAGCATTACCTGGAATTAAGGAGCAATTAGCGTTATTAGGTGATGAAATGAAAGACATACAAACATATCAAGGTTTACCATCTCCTGAAGAACTGGCGAGGGAATATAAAAAATACAGGGAAATAAACAAAGAACCTACTGAAAAAGAAATTAAAAAAGTACTGAAAGATTATGAAAAAGAACAAGCTTTAAAATCGGCTTCTTATGTACCGATAGATTGGGGAGATGAACCTGCTGAACGGGCTCCTCAAGATAAATTTAAAAGATTAGAAGATTATGGAAGAGAAAAGATGGGAATGCCTGCAGGAATGATTGCATGGCCGCCACCAGCAGATATTATAATGGGAGAAGAAAAGTATAAAAAATTATCAAAAGAAGAAATTAAAAAATTAGAAAAAAACCTTATGCCACCAATATATAGGGCAGATGGATCTGTTAGGCTCATGTCTAAAAAACAATTGGGAGCAAGACCAAAAGAATTGGGAGCAAGACCAAAAGAATTTATAGTTAATCTTAATGAAGACATTGATTTAGAACTTTTAGATAAAGAAAAATATAACACACCACAAGAAGTGTTTGACTTTTTTTACACCGAATCTGAAAATCCTGATGAAATAATGACTAGGGAAGAAGTAGAAAATATCATAGAAAAGGTATCAAAGGATATAAAAAAAATGGGTAGTGACTCTGGTGCAATAACTAGAAAGAAAACCCCCACAGATCTTGATTTAAAGCAACAGGAAGCAATTATAGCTAAATCGGATAATTAAAAAAAATATAGAAAAACCATTGAAAATATTCTAACATCTTGAAAATATATGGGAAAAGGAATAAGATATCATAATCCATATAAATGGTAATTTAAGTATTAACTTAAATAAACTTTATAGTCAAAACTAATTAATTGCTAAAGATAGAATAACTGGAAAAGAAGTAATTAATACTAAAGTAGATAATGATTTGATTGATTTGACTAATAAAAGATATAACAATAATAAAAAGCATTCAATTCATTCTAGAAAAATATTCAAAGAATTAATAGAAAAATCAGGATTACCTATCAATAAAAGATCTATGAAATTTAAAAAAGTAATTAGGGGACAGGGCTATGACGTTTGTCCATGTAATCCAAAAGAATTGGTTAATGACTTGGAGTTAATTTGTGGTTCAATTGATGCTGGAAATAATAATGAAGAACTAAAAAATGAGGGTATTAGGGTGGTAGATCAATTAATAAAAATGGATAAATTATTACCAAAACAACATGAAATGTTATATAAAAAATATTTTTCTTGAATATATAAATGGAACAAAAAATAGTATTTAGTTCTGAAACAGTTAAAGATTATAATAAAAATACTCCGACTGATTTTGCAATCAGATTTGGTCGTTCTTTAATTTTAGATAAAAATAAAACTAATGCTGTTGGTTTGGATAGTATTAACACTATGACTTATTCTTGGCATAATATTAGTGATGAATATGATAATAAAAGAATTCGTTATAATAATGGTAAGGATTGGAAAGATATTATATTTACAAATGGTTCTTACAGTTACACTGATATTAATAATTACATAAGGGAAACATTAATAAGTAATGATGATTATGAATTTGATAAATCAGATATTGCTCCAATAAGTTTGGAATTTGATTTAAGTAGTTTTAAGATTTTGATTTCAATTAAAGATAATTTTATGTTGGATTTAAGAATGTCAAATTTTCATACATTGCTTGCATTTGAGAAAAAAGCATTGAGAAATACTGAATGGGGAACTACAACACCAAATATAACTAACTCTGTGGATACAATTTACATTCATTGTGATCTTATTGATAATTCATTTGTTGATGGTAATTTTAATGATATTATCTATGCTTTAAGTACTGCAGATTTAACAAGAGCTTATCCGTTTACAAAAGAACCACAAAGAGTTGGATATTATGAAATTAATAAAAATATTATAAATTCAATAAGAATATATATTACAGATATATTTGGTAGAATAATTAATTTTAATGAGGTTAAAACAAGTTTTACATTAATATTAAAAGAAATTAATTAAAATTTAGTTTTATATAATGTACAAGAAAGTTTATGATAAAAATAAAGGAATATTTATTTATGTTGATGCTTACACGGGAAAAGAAATCATACATGGTACAGGTATCTTTGACACTTTAACGAAATTCTTTTCAAGTGGAGTTGCATCTTCAATTAGCACAGCTGGAAAAAAAAGCCCTGGAAACAGCAGGAAAAGCCGCGTTAGAAAGTGGAACAAAAAAGGTTGGAATGGAAGTTGGAAATTTAGCTGCTAATAAAATTGTTGAAAAATTTAAAAAGAAACCTGCTCCAGCAGTAGGTGATTTAATTGTTAAGGAATTACAAGAAAAGAATAACAGTAAAAATAATAAGGAGGAGGATAATAATATGAGAATAAATAGAATATTGTCAGGATCGGGGACGCGTAAACGTATTAATAAATTAATTTATAAAAAATAAAATAATATATAATATATACATGTTTAGAACAAAACAATATTGTGAAAGATACGAACTAACTCCTATTCAATTAGATACAGCTTTAATATCTGTCTTGGGAAATAATGTTAAGCAACAAAAAAAAAACGGATATCACTTTACAATTAATGATAGAAGCTCATATTTTGATTGGTTTAATGGTTATTTTGAAGTAAGTTTTAAAGTTAATAACCTTACTGATGGTGCTAATTATGCTGATGGAGATCATGTTGCTTTAATTAATAATGTAGCTTCAATAATTGATCAGTTAGTGGTTAAACAAAATGGAAAAATTGTATATGATTGTAATAATTTATACAAGGTAGTAAATGTTAAGAATTTGGTTGAATTACCTAAGGATTATGCAGAAACAACTGGAACAAACGAATTTATCTTTTTAGATACTACTGATGTTGAAGATAGGAAAGATAATGCCGATTATAATCTGGGGTTCGCTATTAGAAAGAAATTAATCGAAGATGGTAATGAGATAAATGCTAAGATTCCGTTAAATAATTATTCATTTTTTCAGGGTTTAGAAACTAATATTTTACCTCCAAGTCAAATTCAAATAACACTACAGCTGACAGATGATGATGAATTAATTTTTAGAACTGCTGGTATTGATCCAGGTAGAGTAATTGCAACAAAATTAATTCTATGGGTTGCACGTTTAATTTTCAATGAATTTGGGCTTACTCTAGTTGTTGAAAGATTTACAAAAGCAAGATGGTCATACCTTCGGGAAATGGTGACACAATCAACTGATACACGACAAAATAATATAACCTTTAGAATAACAGCTGGTATAACAAAACCACAACATGTATTTGTTTATTTACAACGACGTAACAAAAGTAATTCACAACTTCATAACCCGCATTTTAGATACATTTAAAGTTAATGCAGCAAATAATAATTGCACTTTGAGCTCCTGTCGTCTTGAAGTTGGTAATGGTGTTTTTTATCCAGAAACAGAATACACAAGTGTATGAAGAATATATGATGATGTAATTAATTATTATTATAAACAAAATAATAAGACTACTGGAAGTATGTTAAACAGATCAAACTTTAATAGTTTATTTGGATTTGTTCATTTTAATTTGGAATATAAAAAAGGAAGTAATAACAGAAGATCCTAAGCATATTACATTAACAGCTAAGTTAAATGTTGCACCAGCAGCTAATATTCGTGTTTATGCAATTGTATTGTATGAAGAAACAGTTGAAATAAATACTATTTGAAATGAATTTGTTGTTGTTTAAATAAAATAAAATTAAAATAAATATAAAGTATATAATGTCATCAAATTATATTGAATATAAGGTTAACCTAACAGATGGGCAAAAGAAACATTAAGCACAGGCTTATAATAATAAGATTCCATATACTTTTAGATTAAAATATGAACAACTGCGTGGAAACTTCCCTTTACTATTAACAAAAACACAAATTAATCAAATTAAAAAGTCTATTTGAAATAATAAGGGGTTAGAAATTACAATTTCAAAAAAAAAAAAAAAAACAAATGTCCAGTCAAGGTCAAAATGGTGGATTATTAGGAGCTTTGGCTGGTTTGTTAGGAAAAACAATTCTTCCAATGGCAGCAAAAATAGCTCCAAAAATATTAGCCCCTCTAGGCATCGGGGCTCTCTCTGGGTTACCCAGTACCGGTGTTAGTAAGTTACTTGGGAATGGTATGATTTCGGTAGCTAATGATAAGAGAAATATGATATAGCCATATCTTACACCTAATCAAAGAAAGCAACTAGTAGGGTCTGGAGTGATTAAATTAACACAAAAACAGAGACAAAATGGCGGTTTTTTGGGTATGCTGGCTGCTAGTCTAGGAATACCTTTGATTACATCTTTGTTAAGTGGGAAAGGATTCCAGATTGATTCGCAACGGAGGCCGTACAGACGAATTCCAATAGTAAAAAAAAATAAAATTTATAAACAAACCAATTTCTAACTTTGAAATTGAACAATGGGTTAAAAAATTCAAAATTAAAAATTTTAGGGGTGTATTTAGTAGAAATAATTTACCAAAATCAAAGTCGAATAATGAATGTGGAATTATAAATTTGGACGACTCTGTTGGGCCTGGAACACATTTGGTTTGTTACTTAAATACTTTGTACTTTGATCCATTTGGACTTCCTCCGCCGAAGGAGGTAATTGAATATATACCAAATGTAAAGTACAACAATGTTCAATATCAAAACAAAACAAGTACACTCTGCGGTTACTATTGTTTATTTTTCATTAAAATGTTACAAGATAAAGTACCGTTGTATGATTTATTGTATAGAATACTAAAAGTTAACAATCAAAAAGTAAATGAACAAACAATTATAAATTATTTTAAACTATTTTAAGTGTGGAGTTTAAATATAGAATCTCTTAAATTTTCCTTCTGGATTTTATTTTTAAATATATGTTTTCTTCATTTGGTTAAACAAAAGATTTTAATAAATTATTTATTAAAATCTTTTGTTTTTTTTAATTGGCCGACTTTGGATTTTTTAGAAGAGGGTGGCTAATTAAAATTGAAAAAATTGCGCCAGAAGCGCCATTTCTTATACTACTATCACAAATATCAAGAGGTAAACAATTAATAATATTCATCAATAAAGTCATAAATAAACAATTAATCAAAAAAATTCTCGTTTGTAAAAGAAAATTGTTCACCCAGGTCTTAAGCTAGGTTTAGATTTTAGTGACTTTTCCTTTAGTTAAGATAAAGGAGCAGTTGATGAGTGGAAATATTAGAAAAAATAAGCAAATAAATACACTTAATAACTGTTTTTATATAATTTTCTATCTTTGTTTAATTCTATTAATTTAAAGTAAAAAACAAAGTCACTGAAAATAAAAGTAAATTTTAAATATAAATAGAAAATATAAAAAGTGGAACCTCCACAGGTCGAAATCAATTATCTTAAAGCTATTTTCTTATCACTGTAATTGTCATCCAATGTAGTTATTTCAATCCTGCAATCTTGTTTAATCAGAGTCAAAACCAAGAAAACCCTGTAATTATGAAAAGTACAACTTATATTATAAAATTGGCTCAGAAAGAAGGAAATCAAGCTCCAAGTGCACTAACTAGTTAATTCACGAAAACCCATAACATTAAATGGCCCTGAAATAAATACATGTCAACAGCAGTGACAACACATTTAGAATAACTATGTCCTTTTGAATTCTTCATGTGAGGAAGCCATCCAGCTGGCTTACGGAAGGTCGGTGGTCCTACCCAGGTGCGCACTCGTGATTAAATAATGCACGGAGGGGCACCTGGGGTCTTCCTCAGCCATCAAAGCTGGAAAGTCGCCATATGACCTAAAATTGTATCGGTGCGATGTTAAACCCAACAAAAAATACAAAATGTCCTTTTGATCCCGCCAGTGTCGTTATGCATTAAAAGAAAGTTAAAAGTTGTCCGACATGTTAAAAACAGTTTCTGATTCAGGTGTAAGAAGTTTCAGCTGTATTATTTGTGTCACAGAAAGTGTCCATAATATGTTTCTAAAGTATGTCTTAGACAATGTATTGTATTGAGAATTAGGCGCATGTAAAGAAATTATTGGAGGTAAAATAAATACTTTTTGAATTATTAAAAGAGAATGTATATAAGTTTATACAACATAAATCCCAGCTGTTTAGTTAAGCAACAATTAATTTTAAAAACAAAGTGCCAAAGACGCAACCGCGTGAAGTAGGCCTTCGTGTATTCAGGCGACAGGTCAGTAATGGTTAATTAGTGGAGTGTGTATGAAAAAATCGGGCGGTTTCAGTTTCGCTTTGGTGTTAAAATAGAACAAAGTGGGGAGCTCCAAAGCGACTATTTCGCACAAATTGTCTGTTTCTTCAAACCCTGTTGTACCACTTAAAGATAGATCGTGAGATAGGCCCAAATGCACAGGATCGTACCCAAAGGTCATTTAATGAACCAATTTGCCCCTAAAATATGGGAAGACCCTCGAAAATTTCTTAATGTGAATCATTTGTCTGCAGAATAAATTTAGAATTCATGCCATAGTGTCAGTTAGATCTGCTCAACAGTAGCAAAAGAAGTTAAATATCTTCCTCAGTGGGCAATATAAATAAGTAATAACAATGAAAATGGTGTTTATTTATGATTTTTATTATTATTGTTAACAATATCCTTGAACCAGTCAGCAATACACTATAATGTAAACAATAATAAATCTAAAGGTATATTAGATCCAAATTTCATATTAAAGATAATGAACAGTTACATCATATAGTTTATATAAACATAAAATCAGCAAGTATTTTTTTAGTATCAACGGTACTATGCATTATGTTTAAAATAGTACACACTGTATACACGTAAAGATTAGCACAGTATAAATGTGTACTATAACTAAAAAAGCTGGCTGTTCTTTTAACAATGAACTGTTACTGCATTATGAATGTAGTTCTATATGCAAACGTAATTTATATATTCAGTAAAAATGAGGATTTTATACATTTGAAGATAAAATATTTTAGTGCAAGATGATCATTGGATATTTTTTAAGTATTTATCATAAATAAAAATAACAACATATGGAATACACATCCTGTAAATGTACCCATAAATATAATGATAGATATTTATTGAAATAATAATAGACTAATATACTGAAAATGATAATATTATATTAATATCAAAATGATAAATATTATTACTGATAATTCTTGAAATTTTTTCGGTATAATGAAGAATTAAGAAGAACAAGGTTAAACATGTATATGTCACAGACAAATGACGGATTCAACAGTTGACTTTGATACCGACAGAGAATTAACCTACGCTGTTTTTAACGTTAATTTGTTCGGAAATAAAAAATAATTTCTTAGGAAAAAGAAAAAAAAAGAAATAGAAATTTCAATAAAAGGCAAAAATGTTGCTTAAATTGACAAGAAGAAAAACATATTCACAAGATTCAAGATAAAAAGATGGATGATAGAAATTATCTAAATAAAAAGGGGATTATCAAACATATGTGAATTTTCTGTTTCTTGAATATAAATGATATAAATAGATTTTGATGTTGTTTATCTAACCAACCTATTGACAAAAACTAAATCAGCATTTTGATACCAAAATATTGCTTTTTTGTTTGATGAATAATACAATCATATTATTGTTTTATGCTTAAATTAGAACATTCTAACCAGTTAGAGAAAACAAAGTAATAGTATTTTCTGTTTTTTCCCTGTTGGCAATGAATACACTGTGTTCGTAATTTTAATTGCTCAGTTTAACTTTTTATTCACGTTCTCTGACTTTTGGCTCCCTTCCCACGAGCCCGTAACGGTGAACCCTTCACATCCCTGCCCAAGAGCCCATCCCACTATCTCATTATAAATATTTCCAGGATGCTGTTACAGACAAAGAACGTATGGTTAATTCGTTGAAACAGTAAATAGGTTAAATGACCCCATTTAGCTGTTGTTGTCAGAATTTATAAATATTTTTTCCCATTACACAGCGCTCAAAATTTGTTTCCAGGTTGATACGCCTCCAATAAAGATCATGGAATTCTTCTGGTTTTCACCAGACTGATTACAACTTACTGGGTTAAGTAGGGCTTTGTGCATAAAACTGCACATTTGTTATTAGACAATAGTTATACCCTCGTAAAGTTGTTTACGAATAAATACTGAAATGAAGTATTATCGGATTGTAATTGTTTACATTTCAAGTTTCAAACGAAGTTCAAACAGCTTTATTGCTAGTACTTTAAAACAGCCACCTCTTTAATCAGCTTGAACGCAAATATCATACGATATCCCACTACTCTTTGTTCAAAGTAATATAATGTTTAATAGAGTATGCATTCGGACCTTAATCACAACATAAATTTTCCGACAAAAAATAGAAACGCCCGTCAAGTAATAATTTTTTTTAATCAGTATTGTTTGTTAATAAACTGATATAGGAGGGTAGCCGTTATGATCGGCTTTCTGTCAGTCTGTCTTGAATGAGGGTGTTTGTTCGAGGAGTTATAAGCATGCATTTCTGTTTTTAGATATACATATTAATGTTACTGTATATGTAAACAGTGGTTTAGAGCGTTAATGTCGCTAGTACTTGAAAACGAAGCTTCCACTTATTAATTAAATGTTTTATTATGTTTGTTCTAGGTTGCTTTAAAAAAAACTGTTCAAATATTTCTACGAAATATCCTTTGTGACGGCATTGTAAAGTGTGTAAAGGATTTCTAGAAAGAGCATTTAAAATAGTTTACACAATTTGTAACAAAATAAAGGACTCTTGTTGGAATAATTACATTAAAGTTTTTAAAATGTCATTTAAATTATTTCATATTTCAGCTTTGATATTCGTTTAATATAAAATAGTCACTTGCTGTATCATATTCAAGCTACATTTGAAAAGTTTATAAATACAAATATAAAGTACATAAGCGGTCCCTCGTTTACGGATAGACTGTATTTGATAATATCTTCTAATTTTGTTTAAAGTTAATTTTTTGAATTCCACTTTGCATCTAAATCCTTTCTTATATCGATTTGTTTGAGACTGAATGTTGTGAAACACGGCTATTTCTTCTTAAAACTACTCGTCCACAGTTTGTGTAAAATTTTCCAACATGTTTATTTCCACCAAGTTTGTCATAGAATCTAAATCTGACACTGAAAAGGGATAAAGTGGATGAACGTAAAAGTTAGACATTGGTAAAAATGCAAGTAGAATGTAAATTTTCTGCATTATTTCAAAATCATTGCAACGGTTTACCGCCTGCTGCACAATATTTTGGCTATTTATAAGAATACCTTGCAAAAATCTTATGTCAGTAAGTTCGTACTACTGTCACTTTCAGAGTACTAAGTTTTATGGCTTTTTAAGAGAAATTGTTTTTCGCCTAAAGTGTGTGGGTTAGTCCTTTTTAATCTCGTTTTACAGAATTGCAAATCAAGACTATACGGAATTGTCTGTGTTTAAAATAATATTGATCAATATAATAAAATAGAAAAATGTGGAAACTTCACAGTTCGCTCAACACGACAAAAACGAAAATGTTGCAGGCTCGGTTTGATTGAGCCTGTTCATGGACGGTAGTGGAAATGCATGTTACAATACTACTAATAACGATAATGTAAATAGTAATAATAATAAAACTATTGATAATAATAGTATCTTTTATTGTACATGTAATCATTATTTTCAGTTCAGTGAAAATAATGCTAATACTAATGAAAATAGATAATTATCAATTATGTTGAGGTGTTAACTCACAGAACAGTTACTATGCGTTTTAATGCTCGTATATTTTGACAATATATTCTATGTAACATTGTGCGCAATGAATACTGCAGACAGATATAAACTTGGTCTCATCTAAAACTATCTTTTATGCAAGAATTTCAATACTTCGGCGTGCAGTTCAGTTTTCTACATTTTTTATGTAATTTACCGACAGATACAAAAAGAAATCTAACACTTCACAGAAGCGCCTTTATTCAACACATTTAACAAATTAATAAACTTTTAAATTAATATAGAGGCGATGGCCTGACAATTTGTAAATAATATCGTTTTCATTTTTGGCTGGACTTTTCGAAGAAAAAGTAGAGCTATTGCACTTGCCCTAGCGTAGGCGTCGGCTTCGCCGTTGGTTAAAATTTTTTGATAAAGTCAAATACGTCTGTTACTGTCAAAGCTTTTGACTTGAAACTTAAAATAGTTATTACCTATCAAAATCTATATCCGGAAAAACAGTCCCCATAACTCTGATTTGAAGTTTGACGGAGTTATGCCCCTTTTTAATATAGAATGTTTGGTTAAAGGTTTTCTTTTTAATTGTTTAAGTCAAATATCTCTGTTACTATCAAAGCTTTTGACTTGAAATTTAAAATAGTTATTTATTATAATAGTCTACACCAGGAGAAATAATCCCCATAACTCTGATTTGAAATTTGACAGAGTTATGCTCCTTTTTAACTTAAAATTTTTTGGTTAAATTTTTATAAAGTTTTTACTGGCAAAGCTCTAATTCAGAGTCAAGCACTGAGGCGGACAGTTCTTGTTAATTTAAAATTGTACTACAATGACAACTTCCAAATAAATGTTCAGCAACGGCATTCAGGCATTTAGAATATAATCAAGAACAAATTTTAACAAATATATTAAGTATTACAAAAAGATATATAGGCAGATATTTGAAACAAAGTCAAGTCACCAAAAGTGTGTGTCCATTTAATATCGGTATTAATATTGTTGGGAGGACTAATCATTGTGAATTTCATTGTTGCATCAGCTGAAGACGTGTTCACATACACCTTCAATGCTCATTTATTGTACAAATATTTAAAATACACGAAATTCTGACCAAACTAACCATTTGGCGAGTTGTGTTTCTATAAAATTTTATTTGTATTTCAGTCTATTTTCCTTGCACTTTCAAGGCACCCGAACAGAAAGAAAATACCACTGCACATATTATACACTACCTCTAGGTATGCTGTGAGAACCTTGGCCAAGAAAGATAAAATGTACATTCCAATTTTAGTCATGCATATCTCGCCTAAAACGTGCAGTTCAGCAAATGGTTACTCTGCATAGAGAACAATTGCTAATCAACCTTCTGCAGTGCATTATTAAGATCTTCTGAATATTTCTTATAGTAGAGACACTCCGTGTATTTTATGTTTCGGCAACATTATAGAAAAACAGTTTACATAATTTTCTCTGATGACAGAAAAGAACGAAGGATTTTGGTCCGTTAACATTTAATACGCACATGAAATACTGCAATACCAGGGATCGGTAGAATAATTTATGATACGATATATTCAAATAAATTTTCAAAATGTAACTTCCGGAATAAATGTCATAAAATAGAAAGCGCAAGCAGTTGATATTAAAGTTATTAAGGGGACGCATACTTTGAAATTAGAAAAAAGTGGGAGGGGTATGATAAAATTTACCTGCAAAAAAGTACAAGGTTTTGGTACATGAAATGGATACTGTTTCAACTGTTATAAGTACACAAAGGATTGCTCACTAAAATAAAAATGAGAAAACTGAAACAAGAAAGTTATTGTTGAAGTACATAAGACTTATTGTGTACATTCAAAGTCAACAGTTAAGACTTTTTGGTGCAAAAATAATAGTGCTTCACCTTGTCCAAACATTTATCAATGTCCTACAGATTCTAATTTAAAGAAAGAATGTGAAATATGGTCACTGTCTTGCTTTTCATTTCGCATATGTAAGCTAAAACACATTATTTAGTTTGTTTACAAAGTAGTGCATAATAAAGATACGGTGGTCAAGGAATGCCATATTCCAAAACTAAATGAGTATATTCCCATTAATACATTAAACATTTATCATTACAGAAGTCTAGTGGCTTACAATAAGGGCCTAGAAATGTTGCCATTATTAATTTTTAACTTGGTATTCATGAACTACAATGCACTTAAATATCAAAACACATTCAACAAACTTTTGAAAATGTATTGTCTTACAAATCCCTAAAATAAGGTATGAAATTTGGTTGAGAGGTCCAATCAATGTGTATATGTGCAAAACTGACATTCTAATCTTGTTCACAAAAGTTACTAATACACAGCAAGCATGTCAATGGTCAAAACTGGACGAATATACAGTTATCCTCACTTTAATGTTATTTATAATTTGTCTTTGAATTCTCCACCATACTTTTCATAACTCTGTTTGCACGAGTTGCACGAGAATGCTGTCATTCACGTAAAAAATGGGGTCAAATAAGTTGTAAATGCAATATCATCTAAACGTAATTAATGGATTATGCAGTTCAAGATAAACTTTATCTCATAACGTAACGAACATGTATAATGTTGTAACAACAACTTTACTTACACTGATTTAAGTAGCAGTCGGTTTATAAGTGACTTTATTGATTCATTTTGTGTTTTGTTATTGTTGTCAAAAAGTATAACGGAAGTGCCTCACAACTGAAGCGGAAACCAGTTTGATGCGCAAAGTAGTCCATTGTAAGTAATATTTTTTGACAAATGTCCACAGAAATTAATAATTTTCTAATATTAAAGACGAATATCTGAATAGGATTCATTATTTGATAAGAAATTATAATCATCGACATGTTTTTTTTTTAAATCGTACACGTGCTGACACCTAAGTTGTCTCCCGTTGTTTATAAGAGTTACCTTTCGTCCGGCGCAGTAATACATTTGCAGTGAATCGCCGAGAAGTCGTGGGGAAATTAAAAACCATGTAAACAAACTGAAATTAACCACCTTTTCAAGATGAATTTCAAGTGATCGCCATTATGCATTTAACCCGCCTGACCTGTGTAGCATCTTAGATATCTGTTCTAAGGTATTCATAGTGTAGAATGTGATGTTATGCCCTTGCAATGCTAATCCCACTCTGATTTTTTTTGTTTACATTTTTATCAATGAGAAATATGGCGTCCATCCCGAGCTGAAATGACGTGGCGTTAAATATTTACATGTTTAAGCAAACCTGGTGTGTTAGAAAGAAACTCTCATCCCTTCAACATTATTTGGAACACTGTTATTGTAAAAAACCTGTTTTTTCCTTATACAAAATCTTAATATTTTGTGTTGAATGTACTTTCACAATGACCTCTGTTTTCCTATTACATTCATAGTACCACATCCTTATCCACAAAATACTGAATATTACAGGTGTCCATCAGTGTTATATCAGTTTAGGAATATGTTTTTTATTTTCCCACCATCGATTTCTTGAATATGCACCCCTTCCGCATTCCTGTATGAACTGTGAATGTAGCAATATGCGTCCCCTTAAAATAAACACAGAAGTCTACTACTGCTTTTCCCTGACAATTAAACTTATATATATACAAAATGTAAATAGCTTTTTTCACAGTCTTGTCCGAATTCGGTTTGCGCTAAACATAGCTATTTGTTTACTCAATTTATATCTTGATGTGTTACAATAAATCATAACTAAGTTATTGAAGAGTAAACACTTTTATGAAATTCATCTATAGAGCATTTAACATGATCATGGTTTCCAAATGCAATACTCAAAATTAGGGAGTTTTATTTTCAAGTTTTTCTATGAACAAAATATTTATGTGTGTGAGTTAATGTACATTGTATACTCATATTTTTTTTGTGAAAACTTGCACATGTTCAATCTTTATTTTATATTTCTTCGCAAGTAATCGAAAATGCATACGCACAAGGACAAAATTATCAGTACGGTCATACATTGCAAGATTTGTTTTAGATTAGTCAAAGGCATATTCAGGAATTGTACAATAATGCAGAGATTTTTTTGCGCTTCAAAAAGTTCAACCAAGTTCGCTATTAGTTTGCTTGCTTGCTTTTCTATTCTTCTGAATGATCTTCTATTATTAGTGGAACTACTGGCGAACATTTAAGACCATTTTATACTTTTATTTTGTAAATATTAACGGGTATGTTTGTCAGAAGATTAATATATTTAAAAATCAGCTATTTTGTATGAAACGAAACACAAGAATGTGATTATCTTGCTAATTCAAAGAAACACGTTGCATTAAACTGTTCGATAAAGAACGAAACAGAAAGGTTTAACGGCTTAGATAATGGCCATTTAATCGTCATCATCCCCATTTCAAACTTCCAGTAGCATTAAATGCGTGTTGTGTTTAAATTTGTTCCTAAATGCTACGATTCCGGTAGTTATTATTTTATTACAAGCTCTGGTTTTCAATTAACTGGCTGCAAATTGCTGCATTCAACATGCGTTGTGCATTGTTTGTGCAAGAACTGATACGGTCGATTTATTGAGAAGTGTCCTTCCAATTTGAGAAGTGTCCTTCCAATTATTTGATCTATAGAGGAGTTTTCAAAATATAAATATGTTCATATTTTACATTTACGCTTTGAATGTTTAAAAACAAGTGTCTTTCAAATCTGCTTGTAAAAGAAAGTAGATCACTAGTCCACTATATATCACTAGTCCACTATATATCAAGACATTTTATACCATTTAGTTAAACAACTATTCCCGATATTTTGTAGTTATCATCGTCTGCCTAAAATATTTCAGCTTTTCAATTTCATGCAGTCTGGGGTGCAATGATATATGGTACTGGTTTATGATAGGTTCACTCCTCTCTTCGAGAAAACGTGACATGTTGATTTTGTATCTGTTGTTTCTTCGCAATAAATTGAAACTGAATATGCGCTGGAGCGAAGTAAAAGTATAAACCCGTGATGAAATCTAACAAAACTGTCAGATGTAGAAATTACAGCCATAAATGGTAAGGGGAAAGAAGAACTTAGGTCGTAAATAAAATCTAGACATTTTATAGCCACTGTACAATTTACTCTGAAATTCAGTGATGTTTCCTACCTTAGATTTGTATTTGTGTTTGGTTTATATTGCCAAATTCCAAACTGAATGTCCACAATACCAGTAAAGTTTTAACATGTCATTTATTTCCTACCACAGAAATAATACTTTTTTATGACGTACTGTTGTGTTACTGAAATATTACTGATAAAATATGTTTAGACTACAGAAGGAAATGCTCGTATCCGAGACATTTTGCTTTGCTGCTTGTGTTGATATATACAATAGATAAGAGGCATATCTACATGTTGGTCTCTTTAGATAGTACATTTCATTTACAAGATAACATAAATATTATTAATTCATTTTCAATGCACCCGTCAGAATGAACATTGTACACATAAATGTAAGAATGTCAGAAAAAATGAAATAAAAGTCCCCCCCCCCCACCACTCGTTGTTTTCAACCAGTTGCCTCGAAGTCGCTACGGGTCAACATTTCGCACACATCAACTCCATTTACCATTACGCGTGTCAAATTATTAAAATATTTGTAAAACATATTAGGTAAATGTATCAACAAGTGATCAACGTATAAATATTGCTTTTATCTTTTATATCTACTAAGGAGAGCTTCGATATCAGTACATGGAAGAACTTAATTAATTCAACAAACGTCCGTTTGGTAGTATTTTGGCAAGGAAATTTCCAGTTGAAGTAAGTTGTAAATGTTTTAGTTTAAAGTTGTTAGATTTAATGTTACCTTCGGGTGCAACTCCAAAAAAACATGTGATCAAATACCAGTACGAAAAAGTAAAGTGTGCCAAAATATATTCGGAACAAATATAAGTACTACAATTGCCTGCACTCATCTTTAGATTCGTTGGAACTATCAAAGAACAAATCAGTTGTTATCTGTCAAAATGCTAAAGTTTTACTCTAGATGGGGTAGAATTTGTTGTCTGAAGAGCTCATTCTTGTTCATGCCCAGGTCATCCGATTCACGGGTAGTTTTAACGTATGATTGTCCAGCTGTAGAATATTTTTAGAACAGAAAACGATCTATTAAAAAGGTATTATCCTGGCAAAGATTACAGCTATAGAAATATACCAAAGAGAAAACCAGCTCCAGCTGATGACCTCTATTGCTGAGGTAAAAGCCCAGCTCAAGCTGACGATCTCTATATTGGTGGCAGAAAACCAGCTCCGGCTAATGACCTCTATACATCTGAGGGGAAACTCCAGCTCAAGCTAACAATCTCTATTTTACTGAGGGAAAACCCAGCTGAGGCTGACGACCTCTATTATGCTGAGGAAAACCCAGCTCCGGCTGACGACCTCTATATTGCTGATGTAAAATCCCAGCTCCAGCTGACAAACCTCTTATTGCTGAGGAAAAACCGAGCTCAGACTGATGATCTCTATATTTATGAGAGAAAACCAGGTCCAGCTGATGACCTCTATACTTCTGAGGCAAAAACCCAGCCCCTGCTGACACACTCAATATTGCTGAGGGAAAACTAAGCTCTGGCTGATGATCTCTATATTGCTGAGGAAAAACCCATCTCCGGCTGATGACCTCTATACGTCTGAGGGAAAAAAACAAGCTCCAGCTGATGATCAACGCTATATTGATGAGGGAAAACCCAGCTCAGGCTGACGACCTCTATATTGCTGAGGGAAAAACCATCTCAGGCTGACGATAGCTATACGTCTGAGGCAAAAAACCATCTCAGGCTGATGTTCTCTATATTGGTGAGAGAAAACTAGCTTCGGCTGATGACCTCTATACTTCTGAGGTAAAAACCCAGCTCAAGCTAACAAACTCTATATTGCTGAGGGAAAACCCAGCTCAGGCTGATGATCTCTATATTGTTGAGAGAAAACCTGATTCGGTTGATTACTTCTATACTTCTAAGGTAAAATTTCACCTCCAGCTGACAAACTCCATATTCCTGAGGATAAACCGAGATGATGATCACTATATTGATGAGAAAAAACCAGGTCCAGCTGATGATCTCTATACTTCCGAGGCAAAAACTAAGCCCCAGCCGACAAACTCTATATTCCTGCGGGAAAATCCATCTCAGACTGATCATATCTATATTGCTAAGAGAAAAACCCATCTCAGGCTGATGGTCTTTATATTGCTAAGAGAAATCTAGCTCAAGCTGATAATATCTATACGTCTGAGGAAAAAACCCAGCTCAGGCTGGCGATATCTATATTGGTGAGAGAAAACAAGCTCTGGCTGATGGCCTCTAACTTCTGAGGTTAAAACCCAGCTCCAGCTGACAAACTCAGTATTGCTGAGGGAAAACCCAGCTCAGGCTGATCATCTTGATATTGGTGAGAGAAAACCAGCTCCGGCTGATGACCTCTATACTTCTGCGGTAATAACCCAGCTCAGGCTGGTGATCTCTATATTGGTGAGAGAAAACCAGCTCCGGCTGATGACCTCTATACTTCTGAGGTAAAAACCCAGCTTCAGCCGATCAACCATATATTTATAAGGGAAAACCCAGCTCAGGCTGACGGCCTCTATATTGCTAAGAGAAAAACCCATCTTAGGCTGATGTACTCTATATTGGTCTGAGGTAAAAACCCAGCTCAGGCTGATGATCTCTATATTGGTGACAGAAAACCAGCTCAGGCTGATGACCTCTATACTTCTGAGGTAAAAACCCAGCTCGAGCTGACAAACTGTGTATTGCTGAGGGAAAACCCAGCTCAGACTGATCATCTCGATATTGGTAAGAGAAAACCAGCTCCGGCTGATGACCTCTATACTTCTGCGGTAAAAACTGAGCTCAGGTTGATGATCTCTATATTGGTGAGAGAAAACCAGCTCCAGCTGATGAATGAGGTAAGGCTGACGACCTCTATATTGCTGGGGATAAACCCAGCTCTGGTGATCTTTATATTAAGGGAAAAAACAGCTCTGGCTGACGACCTTTTTATTGCAGAAGGAAAATCTATCTCTAAATTGCTGAAGGGAAAACCGAGCTCTAACTTATGACCTCTATATTGCTGAGGGAAAACCAGGTCCGACTGAGGACTCCGTATTACTGAGGGAAAACCAACTCCGGCTGATGCCCTTTTTATTGCTGATGGAAAATCCAGCTCCGGGTATTGATCTCTAAGTTGTTGAAGCTGAGTTATAATCTCTATGTTCCTGAGGGAAAATCATAGCTGATGACCTCTATATTGCTAATGCATACCGACGTCCTCCTGAATGATATCTGTAGTGCTGAAGGGAAAACCCAGCTCCGGGTGATGATACCTTTTTGCACCGTGATTAGTCTACATACATGTAGCAGAAAATTGTATTTCTAGTGTTTTCATGAGATGTCTTTTTTCTGAAAAAACATGAAAAATTAAAAAAAAAGTTTTACACAGGCGCTGTCTAAAATTTTACCTGTGCTATAAAATTGATTTTGTATATGTCAGTTCGTTGAATTTGAATAGTCTTGAAACATTAATATATTTCTTTTGAATAACAGTAAGTGCCTGTTGAAATAATATTAAAATTGCCTGAATGCTTTTCCACACCAATTCATATTGTTGTGATTCAATTTTGGCCCCGTTTTTGTCTAGACTGTCATTATGTATTACAAATTGGTGTTTAAATTCTGTTCGAAAGAGTTTTATTCCGAATCAGTAACTGATGCCAAAAGTTCAACGTCCCTCCGACTAACTGATAATAATAACAGGTTAAGATGTTTCAGTTAGCATTCTGGTAGAGAAAGTAAATAATATTTTAAATCACGAAACACAGTTTTAAACTAACGCTGAGTACGTATATATAACATTTAAGACCGGGTATATATGTAATACTTATTTCTTGATTTTATCATTCTGAAGCATGTTACTTATCTAGTAAAAAATTCTGAAATTTCTACTTTTATTTCTATGTAGTTCACCATACAAATATCCTACCTATCAAGCTATTAATAAATTTAAAATATCCAATCAGTTATAGTTGGATAACTGCTGGAAGAACTTTTCTGACTGTCAAATAATTGGCAAATACATGAATATTGTTTGACATAAGAATTTCAAAGTGTACCATATCACACACAATTTGTAAAAGAAAAAATAAGAACAAATTCTTGAAAATTGGCTTACAAGCAAGTTTTTGACTATACAGATGATTCATTGTTCTTTGAAACTAGATGCATACTGGTGTGTGGATAAATACCAGTTTAGAGTTTCATTTGTGTCATCGGTTGATCTTTAGTACTATATCTAACTCTAGACACGATTGCATTTTAGTGCAATGCTTCTATAACATTTGACCGCTATTTGTTAACTTTTTAATATACATGTTGCTATATACTCGTATTGTTGCCGGTCGGCAAGGACTGAATGCGAACCGAAAACAAATAATAAAGAAATTTGCCCCTTGAACAAGTCAAATGATAATCGTATAATTTAACGTAATGTTTTACTACATTTTATGTAAGAAATTTATTAGAGAAATATTGCAGGACACTTAAAACAAAGCACCTCTATCTCGAGTGTGTTGAAAACTTAAGACTCTTTTCTTAAATGTATCATCGTGTCACTGTACTGTATTTTGGGACATCAGTAAATTTGACCAGATATGTATATACGTAATTGTGTAGTGCGTATTATAAGTATAGCAAAACGGTATCTGGCTGGCTAAGCTATAAAAAATTATATATATATTCTAAAAAGAAGAAGTCAATATTTTCATGCATGTAGATCAATCATACAAGATAAGAATTCGACAATTTGGTAGATTTTTAGATTGCTTATTATTTGTAGAAAAGTATAAAGAAATCGTAATATAATTTAGTTTTATTCTATAACCTGGCGAAAGAATTCCTGCTCCTTTATGATTTTGTCATATTTATTTAGTTTGTTTGTTTTGGGTATAACGCCGTTTTTCAACAGTATTTCAGTCATGTAACGGCGGGATATTTAATCATTAGTAAACCAAATGAAGAGAGAATATGCAATTATTAAAAGAAAAAAATGTAAAACAATATTTGTGCATTCCCTCTTGAAAGTCGGTACATTGCACCCATCCCTGCTTACATGTATATTTTGAAAGTCGGTATGCTTAACCCTTACCGTGCTAAATTTCTATAATGGACTGGTCCATCATTCAATTCGGGCACTACCATTTATAATTCGAAGGAGTCTTCATTGAAAACTTACTGACTGAATAGCGAACAGTGCAGACCATGATCAGACTGCACGGATGTGCAGGCTGATCTTGGTCTACACTGGTCGCAAAGGCAGAATCTTTTGCCACCAGCAGGCTAAAGGTTAATTTAATAAAAAATTCCGTTTGTTATTATAGAAAAATGTTCAATTTCATTTGTTTCGTATTTCAGCAAACATCCGGGTCTAAATGTACCATATCACATATTCCATGTACTTTTTCTGCTTTCGACATACCTAATTAGTCTAGCAAAACATCTGACATATTGTCTAAGGAAGTAGAAACGTGAACAATGACTCCAAGTGTTTGCAAATTTACAGATTCCAAGACTAGTGCAGATCAAAGTGTCAATGGCCTTACAAAGTAGTGGTGCCAAACGCAGGCTCTAATGTAAGTATGTCTGATATCAGATTTAACATTTTTTTTAAACTTGTAAATGCAGGATTTTCTCTTCTACTACATTTAATGTATTAGCTTTCTGAAAGGTTTAGCTGAAGCGTAAAAAATATACTCGAGAGTATTCTAACATATATCCTCGGTTGCAATCAACGGATCTTAGTCTTTTTTCATAGGCTATGTTTTGTTTTATAAAAGTAATTATTACTCTAGATTACAAAGACATAATAGTGCATCTCTTAACATATAATTATAAACTTATACTTAAGCTTAGATTGATTTATCAAGCCTAACTTTTATATTGATATTCTGGCCTATACCATTTCACAATTATTTGTGTCAGCTCTTACTAATAATTAAATAAATGCATTTTGCATGTTTCAATTCCTTTTTATAGTATTTGTTTGATGAACACACCATATGGATGTAGTCTGGCATTGTATTTGCAGAAATTATTTTTTCAATACAACTTTGATGTAACTTTTTTAAAATTTCAAAGTTGAAGCACCTGTACAGGATGTAGGAAGGATGAATTAAATTGATGTCGTTTTATGTGAGTTTTCATTGTTTCCAAAATAGAATTTTTCAGTTTAATAAACCGGCAGAAATGACGTGACGTTATTTATCTGGATAACATAGAATAAAAACTGGACTATGGAAAAGAAAATCATTCAACCTGTTAGTAATTAGTAAATTTATTGAAACGACAATATTTTCATCTTTCTAGAGATAAAATATGATATTAAAAAATTTGAAACGTTAATAAATTCCTAATAATATCTTAAACCCAGCTTGAACTCTCTTTCATCATGGGCAAATATCTTAATAACATGCACACGGACTTAAACATTTCATTTCATTTTGTTATATTCATCATATATTAATTCTTAACTTTGAATAGTTTCATAAATAAATTACATTTAGAAAAAAATCTATGTACGAAAATGTCGTCAAAATTGTTATTTTTCCGTTGATTCCAATTAAGATAATTTGTGTGAGGTCCATTTTTTTCAAATTAGTGCAGCACAAAAACAACCACACGACCTTATCTTTTTTATTTGCCGAATTTTGTAAGTACATTCACAACTTTTAAAAAGTCAGGGTTAAATCAAATTATGCGTTGTAAAACATTTCTGCCCAAAACGTGCAGAACTACATAAATCAAGCCGCAACTTATTTTTAAATGATAATTATGAAGTTAAATTTTGTACGAAAACAGGTTAGCAGAATAAGGGCTTTGTCCTTCAGATTTAGTCTAAAATGTTCTGTTCATATTTTTGTCTTGTAAATATGAACACCTTACAAAATGCTTCAAGTGATGGAAGAAGGTTTCTAGGATTAATAGGCCACTACAAAAATAAACTACCAAATCAATACAAAAGATTACTATAAGCCTTGGCTTATGTTGGATGATAATAAGTAAAATAAACTGTGATTTTTGCCTTTCGAAATTAGACCTTTCCTTTAGAAGTATTATGAATTATGTGGTCCCGTAGAAATTATTTTGCATGCATTAAATATATTGTAAAGCTGCAGAAAGATGTGAACAAAGTCCTACAGCCTAAGGAATAATACAGAGATAACAGGATAGGGGCATATTGACTGCAGCGTATTCTTCAGAAATTCTCATACAATAAAGATGTCCGATAAAATGAACCATTAAACAAATAGAACTTTAGACTTTCATAGATTGTTGCTAAGAGGGTTCATTTCCAAGACGTCTGGTTATTACGTTATAAATGTGGAACACCCTACTGGCTTGTAATAAAGCGGTTATTATCTTTGACATTTTGTTAAGTGTTCTCTATAAAACAATGAAAGAAGAAATTATTCATTCATAAATTATGCTTCTGGTAACGGCTTGCAACATTCTACTTACTTATTGTTTTACCTTTCAGGATTTAATAAATTATAGTTATTTTCATTAATATGAAAGGACGGCATCAATGTATTGCATTATTTTAGATGACTTTTTATTCATGAAAAGGGTAATGAGAAAATGACAAATCATTTCAAGAAAATAGTAATGAGGTTATGTGCATAATACTAAAGGTAGCATACAAGATAATGACAGCATTTATAACAGGTCAGCAAGAGGTAACAATATTTTTGTATTAAGTGCAGTTATTAATCAAATAGCGTGAACCTTCCTTTCTAAACAATAACTCAATGGCGATAGAGCTTAATACTTGCTTATTTTATGACATCTTTGTTTATATGTGATTTCCTTGAGAATTCACCTTTAGACAAATATGTCATAAAACGGTGTGTGTCTGTTCTTTGTATCTGTTCTCCGAAGAGATACTCTCTTTGTAAACATTGTCAATAAATGAGGTTATTTTGATTACATTTGACTGATAAACGGAACTGTATTGTCACATATAATGTTAGCTTTAGTCGGAAAGAAATCTTAATTACAGTTGTGTCAACTAAGTTAAACGTACTTATAATCATATAAAGTAATACATATACACAACGAGGACAGAACAAACACATGACAAATCTGCTTGATGTTATATATATATGTCAATATTATTATGTCATTTGTATGTACACTGATGAGCTGATAGACGAAAGTAGTTTGTATTTTTGTAATTATTAATAAATACTGTTGGAAAGGCATGTGCATTCATTTTATTTATTTAATTCATAGACTTCAATCTTGTGCCGATTCTTTTTATTGTCAAGTTTATATATATACCTAGACTGAGTGTAATAAAAATTAGAGTTCTGAATATGCACGGAATTCTGACACGCGAAGTGTTTTACCTGGGACATGTATGTCCGTTTAAGGTAGAGCAATTAAAACACATTCTAACTGTCAAACACAAATTTGATTGATGTGTTCGATTCTCTTTTCCATATAGCTCATCTAAAAATAATTCACAAATAAGATACTCTTTTTGCTTGTGAATGATGTGGACAAAATGCATCAAGTGCATTGGTCAAGGAATAAGGTCATGCATTTGTATATACACATAGAACTAGTTTTCCAGGTCGATTAAGTATAATCTGCATTTTGATGTATTATACTGATGATAAGAAAATAAAAGTGTCTTGCAGAGTGGGAAACCGGATACAGGAATGTTTAACAATATAAATTATTTTGACAGTTTAGTGTTTTTTTATTATATATGCTAAAAGATGTAACTTTTAACTTTTTTCGGAATTTAATCTGTGCAAAACTTTTTGTTTGCTTGGAAGCGAAATGGCTTTACAATGAACAGTCATAATTTGGGGTAAAACGAAAAATAATTTATTTTTGACAATAAAAATGATCATGATCTACATATTTCTAACTATCTTCTTAATGTTTCTCAGGACAGCAAATAAAGTTATATTTTGTTCCTGTTAATTGACATGTTTATGTTTCTGATATAAGATTCTCTATAACTCATGTCATAAATAGATTTTTTCATAATGATATATCATTTAACCTCTCCAAACTAATGAGAACGGGAGCAAATGTTTGTCTCTTTTTTATTTATAACGTATGTCATTAATTACGACCATAATTTATCCGAAACAGAGGTATGCCGAGGGCTAAGTAATATCAAATAATCATTGTTTATTGAAAATTAAATTTTAAGTTTACCTTGAAACATTTGAGATTAAATATTTTGTCAATAAAACAATATCTCTATTTTGGAAAGTTTTATTCACTGTTTGTATTCTTACTGCCAGTGGTGGCTGCGCAAAACGAAATAACACGTTCTGATAAATATCGAGATGTGTATTTCCGGGCAATAGCAGTACTTAGCATCCGGAGGATGTCTGAGAGAGACTGTTATGATAACAAAGCTGTCGAATAAGTTTGTATAATATGCATGGACTGGAATAACCGTAATATGGCCTTTTTATTGTAATCATGTGATAAAGTATAATAATGTATTGGCTGGAATAACCGTAATATGGCCTATTTATTGTACTAATGTAATAAAATATAATTATCCACGGGCAGATATGACCATAAAAAGAGCAGTTTAATAAGATATCATGTAATTGCATTGTACTATAGAAGTCATTTCGTACGATGTGTACAGAGCACATAAAGATGAAAAATCGTATATAATGATGAGAGGTTCGCATGATTGCATGAAATTATAACATACAATTTAGACATGGTATCGAATGCTTCACTTATCTGGCTAGTAAACAGATATCATTGGGTCTCCCTTGATATTAAATGCCTTCGAATTTGAAAGTGAGACTGGAATTAAATAGTGCTCTGATTATTTGTAGGCACGGAAAAAAACATACTTTATATGGTTCTGTTGTGTGTCTCATTCTAAATTGCTACTAAAATCTAATAGAAATGAAATTGATATTTGTCCAAAATTTGAAGAACACGGCAATACAAAGTCTTAACAACTGTGTTTAGTAACAAATTGATATTAAGAAAGTAAAGAAAGAAGATATTTTCATCTACACCATTTCCACTGCATAATTTGAGTCATGACTCAAAGAAAGTCAATAAGAAAGGAAATACGAAGGGCGGTCGGAAAATATCCGGATTTGTTTGCTCCCGTCTTTCCACGTGCAGCTACCTACAATAAAACATATCAACTACTTCAAATAGCAACTGTTGTCCCATAGCCCAGATCTTGCCACCTGCGACTTTTTGTGCTTCCAGAAATGAAAAAAAAAGGGCTCGCTGGAAACAGATATGAGATCAGGGCGACTATCATTTCAGCTGTAAATTCGTACTTCAGCAGTAGGACAACTTCATGGTTTGCAGAATATACGAAAGCTCCCACGAAGATGGCAAAAGTTTATAGACGTAGGTGGGGAATACCTTGAAAATGAATATGGAATAAATATAAATTTTGAATAATATTGGACGGCAAAAATTCCGAATATTTTCTGACAGACCCTCGCTATAAATGTGTTGAGTAAGATACTGAAAAATAAATATTTTTGTGGGTAAAATTTAACTTCAAAATTCCATTAAAGCGTTATGGGCCTACAACTGCGCAATGTATGTTCTGATATATTTATGTGTTATTGAAATCGTTTGAGTGACGAAATCTGGCTGCCACATTACACTGCAGCAAATACATTGTTCGTTATTGTAAAAATCGTTCTCATAGGTATATCACGAAAGATATCATCGTGACATGGTCTGATGATTGTATTAAGAATAAATAACAATATATAACCTGCTGATTGCTGAGTGTGACGTGTTGCATGCAAAACATATTAAAATAATGGATTGTATAAACAAAGTATATTTGCCAATTACAATTACTGCTAATGTTTTATTAAGCGTGTTTCCAAACATCTGTTCATTTCATTTAATAAACACAGGAAACACTAGTGATTGCTTCGGAAATGATTTTGGTTTTGTTGGGTTTAACGTCGCACCGACACAGTTAAAGGTCATATGGCAACTTTCCAGCTTTGGGGGTGGAGGAAGAACCCCGGTGCCCCTCCGTGCATTATTTCATCACGAGCGGGCACCTGGGTAGAAGCATGTTTTCATTTTTATGTTAACATAACTTACGGCTACTGTTTCAGACTCATATTACCGGCTCGCGTTTCTCTGTACATCTGCTACAATTAACGGTTTAATTTAAATAAAATTCAGTTAAAACACCTACTTGCATAGTTCGTAATCTTTTTATACTGTAATGTAATCAACAGCGCTCACACTAAGTGTATTACATCTAGAGAATGACAATTCACTGTCCGTGTGACGTGCTTGATTTGTCCCACGAACACATGGCTTGAAGTGATACAAGTTAATGAATATCCCAACAAGATGATTGCAGACAATGGACAAGTTTCAAGCAATTTTGCATGTCATTTGTTGTTTTCAGTAATACGAGTTCAGACCTCATTTTATCATATAGGAAAAACAAATACTGTGAAATATCCCGTACATTGTATATTTTGTTGTATATGTTGTACATGTTTACGCATTTAGGTGTTTATACATATTTAGGGGTATATCACTATGGTAGACATGAAATAGATACTAAATCTAGTATAATAAATGTAAATGCAAAAAAACACAATATTAGTAAACTTGTTTTCTGCATTGCATTGTTTGATAACACATTTCACTTATTAATAAAGAATTAAACAAATGGATAACAAAAACAGATTGAGATTTGGTGCAAGCTACAAGCAAAATAAAAACACTATTAAAAGCGAAATATTTATAACTTTAGTTTCTGTTGGGAATTATTCAAAACTAGTTAGTACGTTATCTATTTTCTTGATGTGGTTCAACGGGATGATATTCGGCGGGGCGACTTTTGGCAGGGCGACATTCGGCGGAGCGACGTTTGTCGGGGCACCATAACGACGTTCGGCAGGACGACATTTGACGAGGCGACTTTCGGCGGGGCGAAATAACGAAATGGAATATATCAGCCACCGTGTAAAATCGATGTTTGTACGGAAGTGTGAAAATATTCTATTTTTTTAACGCGACAGGTATTTAGATTATACTATGTAACATGCAGACAGGTAGTTAAGTTTGTGAGTTCCAAATGTTTGTACAAACAATGTCAGACTATGATTTGCCTCCAGGTTAAATAATAATAGAACTTCATTAGTTATAAATGTTCTGAATCTGTATTCTACGTGCGTGTTATACCCAATCGGCGAATTTACATACAGAATATTTTAGCATGCTTTTCGATACTCATTATCAAACATTGATACAATTTCATAGATAAAATCATCATTCCTGACAAAAGCTTCCTACATTGGTCAAGGATAATCGTTTCGTAGATACACATTATCTGCCTGTTTAAAGCCATATGCTGATTAATTTGAAATAAAAAAAAGGATTTTCCTAACACATTCATTTGTGTTGAAGTCTTAGTTTGTAACTCCAGCCTTACATTTAATTTAACAGTAAAAGTTCCTGTGAGAGGAAACCGTTGTTTTTATTGCCTAATATATTAATTCGAAATCTGCGATTAGGTCGAACGTAGAAAAACTCGTTCACTCTGATGAACATTTCTTTCTCGAATTCTTTCGTGATTTAAGTACATTCTGTTATTTTTTGCCATGACTAAATTCGTTTGTTTCCCTAAATGTGGTTATCTTTTTCTTAAACATTTGCTTATTCGTGTTAATTGTAAAGCATCTCTCTCACACTCTTAATGTATTTCATGTACGATGTGCACGTCACAAGTTGTTACAGAATGTTTTTCGACAAACTGTCTCGCAATCTTATGATATCAACATAAATATTGAAAAATCACTAACAAAGTTAATGCTTGGCTCGATATCTATACTAAGTATAAGATTTCTTCAAAACAGTGTGAAAATGTATGGCAAGAAAGATTTATTTAACCTTTATATTGTTAATTTCCATCACCTTTGATATATATCACAGCTTTACATATTTCCAGGAACCTGTTGTCATATTGAGAACTTTAAGCTTCGAAATAGAATTTATAACAACTTCATGAAAACTTATTCAGGAGGGTTACCGTTATCATACACTTTTAAAATCGTTTGCTACATTTTATCACCACCGTAATCATGGTAATTGTGAATTAGATATTTAATCTTAATGAAACTTAAAGTCACCACCCCTCCGAAAGGGTATATCACAAATTGATTTTTACGAGATAATCATTACTAACTTAGTAAGATTCTTGAGCATTGCAATTAGCGATAGTTTAATCAAAGAGTTCTACGTTTCTTTGGAGAGACTATGGTCATATTGTTTTCTGAAACACAGTGCACGTTAGTATTCAACACTTTTACATTTGGTTATTTAACTGTCTTTTCTCATCGTGCCCTTAATGGTGTTTTCGCCAGGTGTTTTAGAATATGCAACGTACACTTACACAAACCATTTTACTTGACGTGTTCTGTTCGTGGCAGGATTCTTTAAATATGATTTTCCTGTTAAAACATTTCCCCTTTTTTTTTAATTTGAATTGTATAGTACAGCAATGCGTTAAATTATACCGCCAAATAAATAAAGCTATATATCTTGTTTAGTGTGACATACTGTTCAAAATAATGTTAAGCTTCATAAAGTAGTAAACAAATTCAAATCATCAACCATTATATATTTACAGTCAGAACTGTTACTCCCTCCGAAATCTTAATGTTTGTGTTGTTAGATTTTCTGGTCATTTGACATTATCGAGGCCAACAATATTATGTGTATATCTGTAATACCAGAATTCTGCTTAAGTCGGTACTGGAGACCAAATCAGCTAGTGTTATAAATATATTCCATGATTATTGTCATTTCGGAGTAACAAGAACATCGAAAACACAGGTGGTTTTTATAATCCCTCACTTGGAAGTGAAACATATTTTACATATATTTGACCATACATCTTTACACAGTTTCTTAGCCATTTGAGTCTGTCTGTCATTATCATTCACGAGTGTAGGTCTCCTGCTTCAAATGCTATGCTTCCGTGTATTTCTCTAGGACTATTTGATCTATAGTTATCTTTCCGAAAATAAGACAATTTTCTTTGTGATGCAAAGGTAGGCTTTTCGCATTTACTTGTCTGTAATTCTGTTATCGTACAGTGATAATCAACAGAGAAAAGCGTAAAACAATCTTATCGCTTAGATGTAAATCTGATTAAAACAATTCATCTTTCTTTATCAGCTTTCGTATCATAAGTTGTCTAAATCATCACTCTTATCCCAAGAGTAGATAAACAGTGTAAGATAGAGATAAGATGACTGTCGTAAATAGGCATTTAGTAATCATAAAGAATTCAATCGCTGGATTTATTAAGTACATAAATTACAAACAAAAATCGTGAATAATATTCACTGACATGAAAACGTATGTGTTACAGTCATTAGAAATAAAACTTTGACTTAGTCTTTGTGTCAAACTTACGGACATATGTTATCTGAAAATTTAGAAATTGGACACACATAAATATTTGTGCAAGGGACAAAACGTTTTGCAATCTCCTGCTGTAATGTCTACCGTATTTCAGGTAGCAATCGAATCAATACCTTAACTCATATATTACGTTATCACATTAAACCTTTGTTACTCAATACAATCTGAGTAACTACAAAATTGAATTCGAAACTTCAATAAAAGAACGCTGAAGTATTTTAAAGAATTCATACTTTTTGTTATTACTATACATAAAGAAAAATCTGATAAAAGCAATTTGCAATAAGTAAACACACAAATAAATATCTAACCCTAGAATGTAGGTCAATTTGCCATCAATGAAAATTCTACATTTAACATGGGAAAGATACTTACGTTTCTAGAGTTATGAAGACACGTGTGATAAATTGCCAATGTTTTCTTCTTGTTCTGTATGTTTGTATTTGCACTGACGGCAGTCACAACTTTACCAAAGTAATTTGATTGATAAAATAGTCTAATTTATCATATGGCAAGGTCATCACACATTGTGAAGGCTAGTTGAAATAGTTTGCAAGAAAATTTACCGTTGATTAAAACGGAACTAAGAATCAATTTGTGATGCAAGATTGGTTCATGTCTTTCAGCCTAAAAATTAATCAATATTTCAATCAGATGACCTACTTTAGCGTGTGTTTCTACAACTGAACTTGAATAATATTAAATACTATCTAACATGATATCATCGTCCCGGGAAATATAGGCTTGTTTAACGCTAGGTCAATTACAGACTTAATGATCCATTCTGTCAGATATAAATTTGATTTATTTGTTCAGGTTTTATCAGGAAAGTTCTAAAATGCAAATGATGCCAGATTTTTCTTATATAAAAGTCAAGCTAGTTAAAATAAGGACGTATTGAGTTTCCACTTTTTCTATTTTTTAACATTATACTACTCGTCTATCATACAAGAAAGTTATTTGATTCAACAACCAATCAATGATCCCAAAATATTCTAGAGTTCGGCCAGGCAGTTTAAATGACTACTTCAAATTACAGTCAAATATGAGTTGCAAAGGTCCTTGAAAATATTCAAAACCACTGAAAAAATGATTAAAGAAGCAATGTCTATTCTTTATGTTTCATTTTCTATGTGACTAAACAAAAATCGAAATAATTTGAATAACCTAAGCAAATACAAGTATCCTATATCTGGTAAAAGTTTTGCTTGTCAAAATAGTTTTTAGATAAACTTTACGTTGTGATATCAAACCAGCCCAGCCGGTGATCTCAGTAGAGGGCATTTAAACAGAGAGGCCGCAAATTTGATCTAGAGATAGACGAATGTTTCTGAAAGAAATATATAAACTCATTTGTTCCCTACTCGCATTCAAGGGGCGGGTCTTCAGTTATGCAAAGTACATGCGATTGCGGTATAAATTTCTAGATGAAATTAGACAATCTTTCAAAACCAATAAAAGGCAATGCTTGGCTCATTTTTACATCGCATATCACCTCTTTATCCAAAACGGAATGCTGTTTATCCGCCGACCAAGACAAAACGAATTCACTAGTCTTTCATAGATCGATTTATTTCAGTAAAACAGCTAGAAGCGAGATGTTTGACCGACGCCGATTTATGCTTCCATTTAATTTACCTATTGTAATGGTCACAAGCTACTGTAAGGTAAACTGCTTATGACCTGTGTTCGTAATTAAATAATACCAATAAAACTGAGCAAACGAATCAAATGTTATATCGCTTTCAGCGGACTTGATTAGAAAACCAAATGACAGAGGCAAAGCATTGCCAACATTGTCATCGTTTGACTTAGTTAATTAACGACCTACCTTGGAGGGAAAAGTATTCAAAACACATTTTAAATAGTGGTGTATGATTTCCAAACACGCAGGCAATAGTTGTGCACGACCTTCTAGTATTTACTGAAACGCAAGTATTGTTTCATTCAGAATTTCGCAAAGACATGTCCATCGATTTGTACAGGTGTTCATCTGTAACAATAATGGACTAAAGAAGGGCATAATGAAGCACTAGCTTAAGTGCGTACTTTTAACTTTTGCAAAAGTATCCATTTCTTTAGTTTCCTCAACGTAATTTGCTTGGTTTTTCAAATTCACCATTATAACATCTACCTAATGCAATATTCGTTGCTCTTTTCAAACATTGCAGAAGTAGTAATAAGACAATTAGATATATGCGTTATAAAACTGAATCTTTTCTTCTTCTGTCAAAAGGTTTGGGATTCGTTTCAGGTGAACAATTTGCTGTTTAAAATTTTTAAATGTGTTATATTTGAACGTTTCATTTTAAATTTCCGATTCCAGTTTCTGTGAATTCAATTGTTCTGAATATTATATCATTACGTTTAAGATGTTGAACAGAGAAATAGAGAAAACATAAATTTTCCAAAAAAAAAAGGGTATATATATATATAGACACGCTCGCAAGTAGCAACAAAATTTAATCAGTATTGTTTGTTAATAAACTGATATAGTACGGTTGCCAGTATGCTCAGCTTTCTGTCACTCTGTCTTGAAGGAGGAAGTGTGTTCGGGGAGTTATTTTTCAAAAGTATCCTGAAACAAACATTATAAAAGCATTTAATCATTAAATGAAAGCTTTGTTGTCAAATATTAGCAACATTAAACGCTCTAAAACGCTGTTCATATATGCAGCAACTTTAACATCTTAAACTTTTAATTACACTTGCACTTTTAAACAGAAGAAATGCATGCTCGTATTTTGTTTCAGTATAATATTATGTAAATTATCTTAAATGATCATTTACGACATATGTTGTCCAGTGAGTATATTTCGTAGAACCTACATGAACAGCACCAGCCTTCATACAGAAAGCATCACTCGACAGAAACTGCACTTCTAAAAGTTCAAAATGACATTCTTCAATCCCTGGATCAAAACGGAATCAAAATTTTGGTAATGCTTGACTTATCAGCTACGTTTGATACTATCGATCATGAAACGTTGCTAAAACGCTTGGAAAAAGACTTCGTGATCATTGGCAAACCACTACAGTGGATGACTTCTTATCTAAACGACCGCTACCAAACAGTCTCAGTAAATGGCGAACTTTCTACTCCAGTCCACCTGAAATACAGTGTACCACAAGGATCTGTCCTAGGACCGAAAAACTACATCATGTACACAAAACCCGTTGGTTCAATCTGCAGAAGCCATGGACTGAATCATCACTTTTATGCCAATGACTCACAACTTTACTTGTCATTTAAGCCAAATAATATTTCCTACCAACATGAAGCCTTATCTCGAATTGAAATCTGTCTCAACGACATAGTCTCTTGGATGCATCAGAACATGCTGAAGCTCAATACCGACAAAACTGAGGTCATATTGTTTCACACAAATCACACAAAAATACCCGAAGATATCTGCGTGAAAGTAGGACCCTCTCAGATTAAACCATCAATTTGTATGATTAATCTAGGTGCTAGAATGGATTCAAACATGGTCATGACACAGCATGTTAACTCTCTTTGTAGAGTTAGTTATGCACAACTTCGGCAAATAGGCCACATCAGGCAGTACAACACAGCTGATGCTACCAAGTCTCTTGTGAACTCTCTGGTTACATCGAAAGAAGACTACTGTAACTCGCTGCTGTATGGAATTTCCAAAGACACACTGCAAAAACTTCAATGTGTACAAACACAGCGGCCCGAATCATAACCAAAACTCCACGATACGATCACATCACGCCGGTATTGAAGGAGTTGCATTGGCTTCCGGTTCAGCACCGCATTGAGTTCAAACTCTTGACACTCACATACAAAGCCATGAACAATGAATCTCCCAAGTACATTGTCGATATGCTGGACATGTACAAGCCTCGTATGGACTTAAGGTCGGCAAGTGGCCGTGTCTTTGGTTGTACCGAGGAATCGAACAGTAAAGTATGGTGGCAGAAGTTTCAAGCATGCAGCTCCAAAGCTTTGGAATGTCCTCCCAGCAAGCATCAGAGATTCAAGCTCCCTGTTCGCATTTAAAAAATCTTTGAAAACGCATCTCTTTTACACATGTTATATAAAATAGGGATGGGAACGAATACTGAAATCAATATTCGAATATTCGGTTTGCCATATTCTAATATATTCGAATATTCGGTTTGTTTTAATGGAAGCTTTAAATTCTTATTAAGTAATTGGCATATACACAGCGTATTCATTTGTTTAATTATAAAGCGTTGATCATCGTGCGTAATAAGGCTAAAAGATGTTTGTTTCGGATAACTCGATCCCACCTAGCAAAACCCGCCGATCCTAGCGTTTTATTTCACGATTCTGTCAGTATAATCATGAACAGGTTTAACTAATTCAGTGTTTTAGCTTCAAAATGATACAAAAAATCAAAACGACTATAATATAGACCGTCGCAATTTTATTATAAAATAAAATTTGAAATACTGTTGAAAATGGCGTTAAACCCAAAACAAACCATGTCAGGTTTGTTTCGTGTTGAGAAAGGGATTGCTCTCGTTATGTAATTTAACATTGAACATATTTTATGGATGATCTTGTTTTAATTACTGTTGCTTTTAATCTTTTACAAATATATTTACATGTATGTATATGTATGTATGTGTTCTTTATGTTTTTGTAAAGCACTTTTGAACGTACATATTTTGTATGAAAAGAGTGCTATATAAGTATGGTATAATAATAATAATAATAATAATAAACAATTTCAATCTAACGGGCAGTTCGGTTAATATACAACGTATATTAAACAATTGCTAATTTATCTTCCATAGTGCATCCTTCAGATTTACTGTTTTCTTAAAGTAGAGACACTCAGCTGATTTTATGATTTGGCAACGTTATAGAAAAACAATTTACTTGACTTTTCCTGCTGATGGAGAAAAACTGAAGTTTAGAATACGAAGGATGTTGGTGCTTAAACGTGTAATACAAATCTATTTTGCATAGTTTAGTAAATACTGGAATACCAGGTATCGGTAGAATAATTTCTAATTTCTGATTAAATATATTCAAATAAATTTACAAAATATATCTGCCCGAAGAAATGTCATCAAACAGAAAGCACAAGCAGTTGATAATAAAATTGCATACAAAGTCTCAGAAGTCTACTAGTGCTTTTCCCTGACAATTAAACTTATTTATCCTACCCTCATATAAGATATAGCACAATTATATCTGCCTGCCTAATAAACTTTGCTTTATCTAGTCAGTGTCAAGATATCACTTTTGCGGAAACTTTTGAAACCACTTATTTTATTAAAATTTTGCATTTTAATCATCACCATTGTATTGGAAATGTCTGAACTTAGAAAATGGGTGGTCAAATCAAAGGTTTTTATCCTGAAACAAAAAAGTTATTGCTATTTTTCACTTTTACAGCACTTCAGCCGGAAATTTTTGAAAACATTTTTTCTCCGAATTTTTCATTGAAACTGTTATCATTGTATTGGAAATGTTCTAACTAAGAAAATAAGTGGTAAAATAAAAAAAAAATCTCCAGAAACAAAAAAGTTATTGCATTTTTTCAATTTTCCACAAACTGAATTACACTAGTAAACGTCATATTATATGACGTCAAGTCTGCACGCTGTTGCTCTTTCCAACGACTTTTTTCCTAATTTTCTGAACAGGTAGGATAAATAGAATATTAGATTACTGTCTGAAGAAAAATAAATTTATTAGGCTCGTCTACGAAAAAATATGAGGCTCGGCAGAGCCTCGCCTAATATGTTTTCTTCAACTCGCCTAATAAATTTAAATTTATCAGACAGTAACCTAATATTCTCTATATATAAACCCAATATATATATATTTTTTTTCACAATTTTGTTCGAAATTTGTTTGCGCTAAACATAGCTATTTGTTTACTCAATTGATGTCTTTATGTGTTACTGTAAACCATAACTATGTTGTTGAAGATTAAATAATTTCTAAAAATGATCACCGTTTCCAAAGGCAATACTCAATACTCCAAATTTTTATTTTTAAGTTTTTCTATGAACCAAATCATTTCTTTCTTTCATGAAATCTTGGACATGTTCAGTCTTTATTTGATGTTTCTTCGCAAGTAATCGAAAATGCATAATCCCAAGGACAAAATTAAAAGCACGATTCCGTAGATGGAAATTATACGAAAAACATCTGTTCCTAAAAGTACGGTCATGCATGCCAAGATTTCTTTTAGAATAGTCAAAGACATTCAGTTATTGTACGATAATGCAAACTTAAACTGTTTGAAGCTGAAAAACCTGTATTAGAGTATAATGTAAGTTTTTGCGCTTCAAAAAGTTTAACCAAGTCCGCTATTAGTTTGCTTGATTGTTCTGCTATGCCTCTAAAAGATGTTCTATTATAAGTGTAACTATTTGCGAATATTTTATACCATATTATTCTTTTACTTTGTAAATGTTAACGGGTATGTTTGTCTTTCAAGAAAATTAATATATTTAAAAATCAGCTATTTCGAATAAAAAGAAACACAAGAACGTGATTTTCTTGCTAATTCAAAGAAACACGTTGCCTTAAACTGTTCAATAAAGAACGCAACAGAAAGGTTAAACGACTTGGATAATGGCCATTTAATCGTCATCATCACCATTTCAAACCACTTGTAGCAGTAACATTAAATGCGTGCTGTGTTTAAATTTGTTCCTAAAGTGCTACGATTCCGGAAGTTATTATTTTAGTACAAGATCTGGTTTTCAATCAACTGGCTGCAAATTACTGCATTCAGCATGCGTTGTATATTGTTTGTACTCGAACTGATACGGCCGATATGTTGAGAAGTGCTTTTTCCATATTTGATCTGTGGAGCAGCTTTCAATATATGTTCAATCTGTAAAATGTTATTTTTCCTTCAAATGTTACATTTTACCTTTTGAATGTTTAGAAACAAGTGTTTCTTAAATCTGCTAGAAAAAAGAAGCAGATCACTAGTCAATGCAAATATCCGGCTGAGTATAATTAAAAAAACTCAAGTTCGTTTACTTTTATAGTATCACATTTAAATGAGTTCATTTCAGGCCATATTTAAAGTATTATGAAACAAATCAAAGTTTGTTGTCACCTAAATGAAAAACTTGGACATAAGGCATAAATGTAATACTCATTCAATGTTTGTTATTCTACTTTCATTGCTGGTCTTGCAATATGATTCATTTTTCACTTGCTGTTTTCCCCCATCGATGATTTAGGTTTCGTTTGTTCGAAACGTACCTTGTACTTACGCCATAGAAACAGTATATTATGCGGTATACGAATATATTCAATATCACACAAAACATATCAGACAAACGGCGTTTTGTGACGACAGTCTATCTTAATGTTTATACTGGCAAAGTTTAGAGTTTGATTTCAAATCCTGCATTAGATGATAAAAATTATTTACACATCATCTTGATGTTCTGAGTACAAATAAAACTGTAATATACAGTTAATCTGATCAAACGTAACGACAATATAGAATATATCCACGAATTCATTACTGTTAACTTACAATGAGAATAATATCAAAATATCAAATTTTCAGAATACACTTCACCAGCCGGGTAATATGCTAGAAATATATATTATAACAATAAACTTTTAGGTTACATAATGAGTATAATTCGGCAAATGTCAATTTTGCCAAGGGAGGTAGCAAGGTTATAAAGTGTGTTTGATTTACAGATTGGTAAAAAAAATTGTCTGCATTGGTATTACAATCTAAAATGATAACAATAAATAAAATATCAGAAAATTTATAAAACATCGTGAAAATCTTTAGGCTTTAATGATTTGTTGAAATGATATGTTTTAAAGATGTTGAAATCTTTTGATCACACAAAACAGACAATGCTGTCATTCAACCACTAAAATGTGGTAAAAACCAATGGGATTGATATAAAATTCTAATGACTTTATGTGTTACTAAGTATATTCTGCAAATCAATAGCATAACACTGTTACAAAACTGCATGAGAGTGAGGATGGTTAGAGTGACTGAAAACGTTAAACAGTAAGCCTATGTAGTTCTTATTATAAGAGTGTAACCTTTAGTTGTTTTCACTGCATTAACCATGGTCCGTTTTCTGGATGTCAAGTTCATTTGCCTGTTCTATAGTATATCATTCTCTCAGTATATGACTGTGCAATTCCACCATAAAACGAAAGGCATGTATTTAGATAACACTAACATTGCATATTCTAGATTATACGCTTTGTATTGTGTTTCTTTTTCGTATATATGTTGAGCGCAAATAACCAATTTGCGCTATTTACCAAACGCGCAGCGCATATAACAAATATTTGTACGTTGGTTATATGCGCAACGATTTACCAATCGTTGCGCAGGATAAATTTAACCTGCGCGATTTACAAAATGCGCAGCGCAAATAACAAATGTAACTTTATATATCTGATATTTGCATTTCGTGTTTGATAAATCATGAAGTTGGTCAATTTATCAATAAATATTGATGTCAATGCTGAATATCTTGGTACTTAAATTATGTGTCATGAATTTGTTTCTACATCAGTAAATTCACGGCAGTCAGTCACCAGGTTTCAATACCTCCGATCTTATACACGATGCAATAAAACCCAAACATGCGTGAAGGTGTGATTTCCTCCAGCTTGCACAGGTCGTCCTTTGGTATGTTTTAGGCTATTTTTATAATTTTCTACTTCACCCGAGCACACACTTAGCAAAATATGGTTTTTATTATATTGAAATTTCTTGAAATTTCACAATAATATTCTTTTTTACCAACGGGAGCATATCTCTCAACATGTCTAAGATAAAAGATGAAATAAAAAGTCACAGAATTAAAAGAAGAAAAAAAATCCTGATGAAGGCGTAAGCGCCGAAACGTTGATAAAAGATAAATATTCACGTGTTGTTGTTGAATTTTACCATCGTACTGAATAAAAAGAAAATTCTTACAGATCTTATCTATATTATTATTATTATTTTATAGTACAAAATCGATTGAATAAAGAGTAGACCTAATTTTCATCAAAACGTAAACGAAATTTTATATTTTGTAGCTGCACAAGATATGTGTTCGGTGCCCTGCGCTAAATGAAAATCTGGAAATTACTCTGATAACTTGAATATCTTTTATAAATCATATTTACTTTTACTTAGATTTATGATAACAGACTAAAACTATAGTTTTTTTTACAAATCTAAATAGATATATAATGTTACACCTGTAACTTGCGTGGGAGGTCGGTCCTGCGCTAATAGCAAAGTTTGAAATTACACTGTATTTCAAATATATTTCATTCATAAAACATACTATTTATGTAACTTTCAAATGAATACTGTAAAAAATGAATAGAAAAAGAGTGATTTCTGTCATAACGAGAACGAAATATTACACTTTTTATCTGCGCAAGATGTGTGTCTTCGCTAATAATAAATCTGGAAATTACTCTGATAACTTGAGTATCTTTTATAAATCATATTAACTTTACTTTGATTTACAATTACAGACTAAAACTATAATTTTTCTAAATGGATCTATAATCTTACACCTGTAACTTGCTTGGGAGGTCGGTCCTGTGCTTATAGCAAAGTTTGAAATTACACTGTATTTCAAATATATTTCATTCATAAAACATACTATTTATGTAACTTTCAAATAAATACTGTAAAAAATGAATAGACAAAGACAGATTTTTGTCATAACGAGATAGGAATATTACATTTTTTATCTGCGCAAGATGTGTGTCTGCGCTTATAATAAATCTGGAAATTACTCTGTTAACTTGAATATCTTTTATAAATCATATTAACTTTTACTTAGATTTATGATAACAGACTAAAACTATAGCTTTTTTTTACAAATCTAAATGGATCTATAATGTCACACCTGTAACTTGCTTGGGAGGTCGGTCCTGTGCTTATAGCAAAGTTTGAAATTACACTGTATTTCAAATATATTTCATTCATAAAACATACTACATGTATTTATGCGACTTTCAAATGAATACTGTAAAAAATGAATAGAAAAAGAGTGATTTCTGTCATAACGAGAACGAAATATTACATTTTTTATCTGCGCAAGATGTGTGTCTGCGCTAATAATAAATCTGGAAATTACTCTGATAACATGAATATCTTTTATAAATCATATTAACTTTTACTTTGATTTACGATTACAGACTAAAACTGTAGTTTTTTACAAATCTAAATGGATCTATAATGTTACAGCTGTAACTTGAGTGGGAGGTCGGTCCTGCGCTAATAGCAAAGTTTGAAATTACACTGTATTTCAAATATATTTCATTCATAAAACACACTATTTATAAAACTTTCAAATGAGTTCTGTAAAAATGAATAGAAAAAGAGTGATTTCTGTCATAACGAGGACGAAATTTTACATTTGTTATCTGCGCAGATGTATGTCTATGCATGTTTATGCACGACGGGCGGTTATACGTCGGGCGTGATAATATCATGAGAGCGAATCCCGAGTGTTTTTTTTTTGTACGACGTATGAACGCCCGAGTGTATAAAGAGTGTTAAAACATGGTTCTGCTATAACTTATTTCGATTCCAATACCAGTATGCCCTTAATCTAAAATAGTAGATAAATATACAAGCGCTTTTTCTTTGTCGCAACAAAATCTTTGACGTCAACGCACGTTAACGTGACGTCATTCTATCGTGAGAGTTATATATTTGAAGTTTCGGCATCATTTCAGGATTTGCTATTAGCGCAGGACAGATATCCCGCGCCGAGTACAGATGTATCAAGATATTCATTTTGGCAAAAGCTAGACTTTGAGCCCGTAAAACAATGATAAAATTTACATGGTTTATGAAAGATATTCTAGTACACAGAGTAATTTTCAGATTTTTTATTAGAGCAGGACACACATTTTGCGCAGCTACAAAATGTAAATTTTGGTGCAAGTTTTGATGAAATTTACTCGTTATTCTATCTATTTTGCATTATAAAAGCATGAAAAAAAATAATATCAATTAGAATTGTAAAAAATGACATATATTTGGTATATTGTTGACATTTCAGGAATTTCGATTAGTGCAGGACCGTCATCCCGCGAATTATGTAGAAGTAACTTTATATTCTAGCTACAATTTTAGTCTGTAATTGTAATAACAAAATTAAAGTTGACATAGCGTATGAAATTATCGGAGTAATGTTAAAACTTTCTATTAGCGCAGGACATACGTCTTGCACAGAAACGAAGGAAACCACTCTTGTTTCTATCTATTTCTACTACATTTTTAAAAGGTACATAAATGATATGTTTTATAAATTGAATATATTTAAATTCAGAATTTGCTATTAGCGCAGAACTGACATCCCGCACAGGTTACAGAATTAAAATTACATTTGTCTTTGCAAAAGCTACAACTTTAGTCTGTAACCATAAAACAGAGTTAAATTTAGCATGGTTTATGAAAGATATTCAAGTAATCAGGATCATTTCCAGAATTTTTATTAGCGCAGGGCCGACATCCCGCGCAAGACACAGATGTAACAAAATATTCATTTGGCAAAAGCTACAATTACAGCCTGTAATCACAAAACAATAATAAAGTTAGCATGGTTGATGATAAATATCCAAGTTATCAGGATTATTTCCAGATTTTTTATTAGCGCAGGGCAAACACATCTTGCGCAGATAACAAATGTAATATTTCGTTCTCGTTATGACGGAAATCACGCTTCTTTCTATTTCTTTCCTACTCCGAAAACATTTTTTATGAAGTTATATAAGTAGTATCTTTTAGAATTGAAATATGTTCGAAATATCGGCGTCAGTTCAGAATTTACTATTAGCGCAGGAACAACATCCCGCGCAGGCTACGGATGAAACATTATATTCAGATTTTCAAAAGCTACATTTTTAGACTGTAATCGAAAAACGAAGTAAAAGTTGAAATGGTTTATAAAAGATATTCAAGTTATTGGAGTTATTTTCACAGTTCTATTAAAGCAGGACACACATCTTGCGCACCTACAAAATGTTAAATTTCGTTCACATTTTGACGAAACTTATTAGTTATTCTGTCTGTCTCACTATAAAACATTAAAAATGATATTAGTATAAAAGATCTGTAAGAATCGTCTTTTAAGTCTGCTTATTTTTGTTTTATTTTTAATCTTGGCCATGTCAAGAGATATGCTCACGTTGGTAAAAAAGAATTGCGCTTTTTTAATATGATGAAAAAAGCGATATGGTGAATTGTGGTAAGTGTGTGGCAATTCAGTCTTTTATTAAGTCTCCTTTATGTTCTACATCCGGTATAAAATGACTGCGTGTGATCGAATGAAGTAAAAATACTTTAGTTATAAAAAGAATAGAGAGGACGATGTGGCTATCCGAAGGAAATCACACCTTCACGCATGTTTGAGTTTTATTGCATATTGTATCATACTGCAGATATTGAAACCTGGTGACCGACTCCCATGAATTTACTGATGTTGAAATAAATTTATGACACATTTTTAAAACCAAAATTTGCAATATCAGTCTGTAATTGTTAAACAATGTAAAAGTTAGCATGGTTTATGGCAGTTATTTATATTATGAGAGTAATTTCCAGATTTTCTATTAGCGCAGGACACATCTTGCGCAGCAACAAAAATTCGTTCACGTTCTAGCAAAAATTACTCTTTTGTACTACAAAACATTAAAAAATATCAATACGATCTGTAAGAAATGATCAATATATATTTGAAAAATCGGTGTCATTTCAGGATTTGATATTAGCGCTGGATCAACATCCCGCACAGGCTACGGCGTTTAAAAGTTAAAAAAAATAATAAAAAAGAAATAAAAAAACTTGTGTTATTAAATATTCTTTGGATATTTTGTATCATTTTAAAGTTTTTTAACACCTATGACAAATGACTGTTAATACCGTCGTCAACAGAAATGTTTAGTCCATAAACTAACAGGGACGTGAGCATCTCATTGAAATTACCGCATAAATACGCTCATTTACTTTAAAAAAATGTTCTTTACAAATTAAGCACAGTCAATTCACACCTTTCCGCGTGCCTGATCACCGTCAGTTTTAAAATTAAAACAGTTTTATGTAGGCCTACAAGTCTAACCCTCTAATGATATTCGATTTTATCGGGAGATATCATCCATATGTTAAAAGCGCAGACTCATTTACCAAACGCGCAAGACAGTTACCCTGCGCATATAAGAAATATATAAGGTTGCCCGATTTACAAATCGTTGCGCAGATAACAAATTGGTTATTTGCGCTGCGCGATTTACCAAATGCGCAGATTGGCTATATGCGCGTAACATATATATCAAGACATTTTATACCCTTTAGGGAAACAATTATTCACGATATTTTATAGTTGTCATCGTCTGCCTAAAATATTTCAAAGTTTTATTCTCATGCTGTCTGTGGTGCAATGATGTGTGGTACTGGTTTATGATAGATTCGCTCCTCTGTTCGAGAAAATTTGACATGTTGTTCTTGTATACGTCGTTTCTTCGCAATAACTTGAAACTGAATACACGCAGGAGCAAACTAAAAGTAAGAAATCGTAGATGAAAACCAACAAAACTGTCTAATGTAGAAATTACAGCCATAAATGGTAAGTGTGTGTGTGGGGGTGGGGGGGGGGGGGGGGGGGGGGGGGGGGGGGGGGCTGTAGGATTATGTTTAAACCACGTAGATCGTAAATAAAATCTAGACATTTTATATGCACTGTACAATTTACTCTGAAATTCATTTATGCTTCCTACCTTAGATTTGTGTTTGTGTTTGGTTTATATTGCCAAATCCAAACTGAACGTTTACAATATCTGTAAAGTTTTAACATGTCATTTATTTCCTACCACAGGAATGACCCTTCTTTTATGACATACTTTTGCATATTCCTTTTTCTTTGTGCTACTGAAATAATAATGATAAGTATGTTTAGATTAAAGAAGAAAATGCTTGTATCCGAGACATTTTGCCCTGCTGCTTGTGTTGATATACTCGCATACAATAGATAAGAGGCATATTCACATGTTGGTCTTTTTAATACTAGTATTACATTTGATTTACAAGATAACATAAATATTATTAATTCATTTTCAATGCAGACTTCAAAATGGACATTGTACACACTGATAATCAGAAAAAAATGAATAAGAGTGCGTCCATCGTTGTTTCGACAAGTTGCCTCCAAGTAGCTACGGGTCAACATTTCGTACACAGCAACAACTTCATTCACTACTACGCGTGTCAAATAATTAAAATACTTATCTTACTGTTATCTTTTATATCTACGAAGGAGAGCTTCTATATCATTACATGCTAGAACATAATGCAACAAACGTCCGTTTTGTAGAACTTTGGCAAGAAAAATTCCATTTGTTAAGGTACGGTTTGTAATGTTTTAGTTAAACAAATGATATGTATATAAATAGGATATTTGTTTGTTTTTGTGTATGATGTAATTTTATTTCATTCATGTAGCTTCGAAAATATTTGCCACTCATAAGAATATTATTTTCGAAGCGCACGAAACGAAAAAAGATTCACATTACACATAAAAGTACTTTTATTTTATTCTTTTCTGCAAAAAAAGACAGAAATACTAGCAGTTTTCATCTTGTCGGATTTATGTTCCCAGGCGGTGCAGCTCAAAAAGCACAAGTGATGAAATACCAATACGAAGACTAAAGTGTGCCAAAATATATCCGGAACAAGTATAAATACTACAATTGACTGCACTCATCTTTAGATCCTTTGGCGCTATCAAAGAATAAATCAGTTGTTATCTGTCAAAATACTAAAGTTTTACTCTAGACGGGGTAGAATTTGTTGTCTGCAGGGCTATTTCTTGTCTGTTAAACAGGTACTATTCTGGCAAACATTACGGCTATAGAAAAAAAACAAAAACACAAAAAAAAAAAAAACAAAGGGAAAACCAGGTCCAGCTGATGGTCTCTTTTTGCTGAGGTAAAAACCCAGCTCCGGCTGACGAACTCAATAATGCTGAGTATTTGTTTTTATCACATTTCACATAAACAATATATAATCAATACATCAATTGTTAGTTGTCATTAACAACATGTCATTGGGTAAAATAATCAAAACTTCAAGAAAAGATAAAGTGTCATAATTTTACGATTCGCGTCCTAAGTTTATTTTCTACATTTGCATTTTTGGTGGAAACTGCATTTTACGAATTAAGTATAATTAAGTTTATAATAGAGTGTAGAGATATTAGATATATTATCAACATTATAATGCAGACCAACGAACTTCAACTAAAACATATCTTATTATCTGACACTTATTCTAGCCTTGATAGTGAATTAGATGTTCGAGTCAGGAAATACCTTATTTCAACAGACAGATAAACTCTCCAAAACTGTTGATAATGGACATATTCAACCAGTCTAACAAAATAAATACCTCTTATATGAAGTTGCACACTGGAATGAAGACGAATTACGTAACACATATCCGTAAAATATGTGTCTGCTTGCAAATTATTGACCAGACGTGCAACTTATGTAGACATTTTTAGACTTAATTGTCTATAAAAAACATTTTTAAGTGCCGTGTTGCTGCCGCAATATGTTTCTCCGTACTTGGAATCAGAGTTATAATATTTTCTGATCGTTTGGGATCATGTAGTCTTCGAAATCTTTGTATTACAATTCCGCTTAGGCCGGTGCTAGGGTGCATTTTCAATAACACGTCATGAACAAACTTAATCAGACCAAGTCTACTATTATGTTTGGTCGCATTCTATGCGTCCAGAGGATCGTCTTACAGATTGTATTTAATAACAAAGCAGTTTCTGGTCTTTGTGATATAATCATTTAAGTAACAGTGTATTGAAATGATAACCAAAAATAACATAAAGTGTGAATTGTCTCCAAATTATCTCGCTTCTAAATTGCCCCAAATACTTTTCATTGTAGTTTTACTTTTTCCGGCTTGTATTCTGAAAGCCGTACAAAACTTCGTTCCAAAATATTAATTTACAAGGCAGTCTGAACGACAGCTAAATCCCCCGCCACTGCTATGGATAGTGAAAGGGTAAACCTTTGATTTTAGCTGTGACCTTGACCTTGAACTGACATGGCTGACTCATGAATTCTGCACAATGTCTTGATGAGGTGATCATTTGACCCAAGTTTCATGAAAATCCTTCAAGGGGTTTAGGAGATACAGAGCTGAAACCTTTGACCTTCAGTTGTGACCTTGACCTCGAGTTGACATGGCTGACTCATGAGTTCTTGATGAGGTGATCATTTGACCCAAGTTTGATGAAAATCCTTCAAGGGGTTTAGGAGATACAGAGTGGACACCAAAATGGAAGGCTCAAACCTTCTACCCTTAGTTGCGACCTTGACCTTGAGCTGGCATGGTTGACTCATAATTTCTGCACATCGTTCTGATGAGGTAATCATTTGACCCAAGTTTTATAAAATTCCTTCAAGGGGTTTAGGAGATATAGAGCAGACATGAAATGGAAGGCTCAAACCTTTGACCTTCAGTTGTGACCTTGACCTTGAGCCGACATGGCTGACTCATAAGTTCTGTACATCGCCTTGATGAGGTGATCGTTTGACCCAAGTCTGATGAAAATCCTTCAAGGGGTTTAGGAGATATAGAGCGGACACAAAATGGAAGGCTCAAACCTTTGACCCCAAGTTGTGACCTTGACCTTGAGCCGGCATGACTGACTCATGGGTTCTGCACATCGTCTTGATGAGGTGATCATTTGACCCAAGTTTTATAAAATTCCTTCAAGGGGTTTAAGAGATATAGAGCGGACACAAAATGGAAGGCTCAAACCTTTGACCCAAAGTTGTGACCTTGACCTTGAGCTGGCATGGCTGACTCATGGGTTCTGCACATCGTCTTGATGAGGTGAGCATTTGACCCAAGTTTTATAAAATTCCTTCAAGGGGTTTAGGAGATATAGAGCGGACACAAAATGGCAGGCTCAAACCTTTGACCTTGAGTTGTGACCTTGACCTCGAACCGACAAGGCTGACTCATGGGTTCTGCACATCGTCTTGATGAGGTGATCATTTGACCCAAGTTTGATGAAAATCCTTCAAGGGGTTTAGGAGATATGGAGCGGACACGAAAGTGTTACGGACGGAAGGACGGACGGACGGAAGGACGGACGGAAGGACGGAAGGACGGACGCAGACCATTCCTATAATCCCTCCGCCACGGCGGGGGATTAAAAAGCTATTATTTATATACCTAGTAAACTAGTATCTACGTCAATACCTGAATGTTCAGTATTGATTATTAAATGTTTCCTTCCACGTTTTATTAAGATGGCACATCTGCTAATACCATCGTCCTTAATTGAACATGGTAATAAGGAAGTAGCTCACTCTTCCTCTTCGTGTTTAATAAATTTTATAATATTCTTGCTATATAAGGAAAATTGAACAAAGACGTTAATGAAGTGCCATATTACTACTGAGGGAATGACATAAGAAATAAACAATCAAACTCTACGCCAAAACAAACGCAAATTACGAGTCTTATTTGACAGATGTACAACTGTCTCGATCTAAAACAATTTGTCGTAAGTCAACATCATGCCAAATGATATTAGAACTTTTATGTAGAAGTATCTTTTGGATTTGTATCTCTGTTTACTTACAGATAACTGAATGCTGCTTTCAACGACTGGCAAAGATACCAATATTGTTCAAAATTGATATTTAGTGTTTTTCTTTATAATGTTTTACTAATAATTACTAAACTTTTTAAATATTACGGTAACGGTAATTATTATTAATGATAATATGTATAATTATTATTTGTTATGATATTCTTTTTATTGTAGTAGTCGTTATTAGTAAATTGCCTGCTACCACTAAGTATTTTATCCTATTCTTAAAATCGGGGAAGTAACAGTTCTTTAATCTGCTGATTGAATAATTATCTAGTCAGACCTTTAATAGACTGACACAACATATACCGTTTTGTGGACAAACTTGTCAGAAAAGAAACACTAATTTTGTGAAATGTAACAATGAAAAGCAAAATCGCACGAACGAGTTCACAGTAATAGAAATGCATGAACACTGCAATAGTTCGGCTTTTTGGTAAAATCGGCTAACATCAAAAGAGTAGAAAGTATCATAACAATGAAAAGACTTTGCGACCGTTTTGATTCCATGCTAAGCAGATTCATTTTTACTATTCGGCTATTCCTAGAACCTTAAGTTCACCTAGAGCACACTTTAATGAAGAAAAGCAAGAAATACAACTTCATGACTGGCACTGATTATTGTCAGGAATTATGCCTCCGCGAAAACAGTAACTTACACAAACCTATTGCTTGCTATTCATATTTAAACGACGTTAATGACGCCATGCCTTCATCATGATGCTTTCGTTTAAGTTTGCATGAATTTACATTTGTTTACTTTTATTTTTTCGATTAAGAATACCTTAGTCATAATAATTTTATGTTGTTTGGTTAGAATACTGAAAACAGTATGAACTCTTATGCAAAGCATATCAGGCAGGATGTGCATTGTGAGTAGTCTTTATCCTAGGCGGCATAGCGTAACATCGAATCTGTGATTTCTTTGTCGTCTGACAATTCTTGGCCATTCGCGAATCCTTTGTACATCTAGCAGACCAAGACACAGATAACCGAACATTCTTGTGGTGACTGATTTATTAATTTATAAATTTTAGTTTGTTTTTGCCAAAATTTCTATATAACTTAACAACTGATTATCTAAGCGAGCAGCTGATGACATTGCATGGTTTATACATAACAATATGCACTTTATTTAGATGTTGTTTACTTCCGACTCTTATGTCCGAACAACGCCATACTTTCGTTGCATGCCATCAGCACATGTTGCTATACTTTGGCATATTTTCAGGCAAACAAGTGGACTATCAGTGTGAATACTAGTGGTTAAAATCATGACAGATGAAAAAGAGACTGCGCCGAATTTTTTGTTCGATGTGTCATGTAATACAGCTGTAACACATGTCTGTTATCGCAAAGCAACCTCATTTTTTGCAAAAGCACAAAATGCTTTCATGAGTTCATACAAAGTTAAGGCACGTATGTTACAAGATTTATTTTTCATATTCAAATCACCCATATAAAAATTATGAGATCCATTGTGAATGCATCTAATTTGAGAGTCATCTAGAGCTAGAAAAAGAAAATCGAAGCAACTGTTCACTTACATTGCGCCTGATGAATAATCTGAAGTATATCAGTTAAATCGAATGTGCGAGCATAAATTCTAAATGACCTTGTCGGTTCGTAACTAAACAAACAAACAAACTCTCAAATAACAGAAAGAGGAAACGCCAAGACTTGAAGGTTACTAAGCCAATTCAATATATCAGATGCGTAATAAGAGTTCTGATTAACGGTTGCTAATTTATAGACTTTGCTCTGTGTTTGGAAAATTAATACAGCGATAAACATGAACCCATGCCTTTTAAAACATTATACTGTTTGAACAATAATCAGTGGGACTTCATGTTGTGTTTGCGTTCAAGTAAATTAAAGACATGCTTGTAGTAAAGTAACAATAAAGCTGCTAGAACTCTGTTTGAAACTGAGAAGGTAAATAATTAAAATGCGATGAAACGTGCATATCATATTGCTTGTCAGGATAAAACAAACATCTGGTAACAAAAACTTTAATGCAATGCACAAATCATCTCTGAAGGCAATAAGCTGCATTCACTCTAATGAAGAGCAGATGACTTATCGTGAATGTTAGCAGAACATTCTCAGAGCTAATTTAAATTCATTATCATTGTCACAAACGTTCCTAAACACTGATTACAACAGCTAAATGGCTATAACTGAGGTCCATCAATCCCTTTTTTCAGTCTGTTTGCAGTATATTCCACTCTATTTATGAAATATAGACGTTTTACCATGACTGATGTAATCGTTCACCAATCCGCAAACAAGTTATATGTGATTTTGTGGTTAAATAGCTTATCTAAAACATTTGAGACATTTGTTCGTAACTACATGGTTGTTTTGTCGAATTTTGAAACATATTGTTTTAGTGAAGTAACTTTTTAAAAAATGTAAGCCAAGTACGAGAGCTGCGCAGTTTATTCATGTTCTTGAAGATAAAATTTCGTTCGGGTCAATACGACATATTCGTCATACTATTGGGTTAGAGTGCAATAGAAGTAGCGTTGGTAGAGTGCAGATTACGATCAAGAGCTCCGACACCTACTGTAATTAGGTTCCTCACTCGAATGATCTCACAAGTCAATACTCCGAAAGACAAAATGTCAACCAAACTGAGGTTTTCTCTCGAAATGTGTGCTGTAGTTTGTTCTAAAATTTGCAAAGCAAGTGAATGGGAAAATGCAAGGTTCATCTGGTCAGCACAAATCAAGACTCTAGTTCAATGAAGATGTAAATCCAATTGTGCGCTTGGCAACTGAAATGTTTTCAAACTTCTGCTGAGGCAATGCTCAATGTAGATGGTAACTGTTAGCATAAAAGTTTGTGATAAATAAGAAAGGATGACATTTGAAGATCGTTAAGCTGGTACCGTCCCCCACCCCTTGGCTGCGGGGCTAATGGTGCTTGGGATGGTATCTCGGAAAGAGGGAAGACTGATATTTGAAGTATCGATAAGGGAACTAAAGTGAACTTTTAATGCTATATGGAAATTACTTATTACATTTTATGAACACAAATGTGTCAAGAGTATTTCGGCTTGGCTAAGATAAATCCATCACAACAGAACATCTATCCAATGAACTGAGCATTTTGGACATTACTAGTTTTGGATGATCATGGAAAAATAAAAAAATAACATTATAATATCTTTATTAAATAACAGAATGTAGACACAGAACTAATGAGACTTCAAAAGTTTTTTGGACGTAAACTTGCACATACCCTTAACTCTTGATGGAATGTTTTAATCGATAAATAGAACTAATATGGTGACATATTTGTTCATAAGATAACTAACTATATTTCATGATAATTATAATCATATTCGCTAAGATAGAATACCGTTTCGCGAAATGTCAAATCCTCTCTTTTTCACTTAAGTTATAATCTCACTGGCAGGTGGAAAACTCACGTAAGAGAGCCAAGTTCTGTATACAAAAAAAGATATTTTCACACAATTCTTCCTTTCTTTTAATGATAAAAGACTGCTTTCATGAAATTTTGTTCGTAAATGATTCGTTTTATTTTCGCGAAAACTAAACGTTTTCGCAAAAATTAAAAGAAAATCCTGTCTTCAAGTGTAGGAAAAGTTGAAAATCCATTTTTATTTTTGGGACACTTTATATTCTATGAAAGATAACAGGCAAAGATGGATTTCTCGGAAGCACAGAGCACCACAAACACAGCCTCCAGGCCACGCATTTGAAAAGTAGTTCCACAACAAAAAAGAAGCTGTAACGGAAAAATATTATAGACGGGTTGCTTCAAAAATTTTATTTGATGCAAAATATAGAAAAAGGGGGAGGAAGTTGTAGGGGGTAGCAAAAGGGGGGAGGGGGTGGGGCTTGAAGGGAAAAGTGAACAAGGATGAATATTCAAAAGAGAATCGTGCGTACCTTAATCACAGTTACCCTACAACGTAAACCACAGCAACGCAGACACTCACAACAAAAGACACACACACACACACACACACACACACACACACACACACACACACACATATAACTAACTTACAGATAAACAGACAAGTAAGATATAAGAAACGCTAACAACAAAGAAGACAACATACAAGACAGACAGGAAACAAATTGAAAACAGGAGCACCGCCTTGGAACGGTCAGTAACCTATATAAAGGAAACTTGGCGTTTAAACGCGTTAAGGGTATGCCAAACTCGCACTAACCCTATTTTCAAAAAAAACTAAAATTTGCTTGAAAATTCAAAGATTTCGCAAAATGTTATCTGGTTATCAACTTGCAGTAGTAAATATTATTTTGGCATTTTCCTTAGTGATTAGACAGCATTTTCTCGAAAACAGTTAAATAAGATCATGAAAAGTTTGCTCATTTTTACGTATTTATTTGATTTTCATAATTTTCACTATAATACATTGTTTTGTTTACTTACCTTGCACACTTTATCATTTTTTGAAAACAGCTTACAATTACGGTTAACCGCATGTAACCAAAAGTTATACTGCATCATTGTATTCAGAAAGTAGATAATTTTCTTGTTATAGTGCATTCGGTAAAAGTATTTTAAATCTCTAAACAGATAAATGAAAATAAATTATATTTCTTATTTCTGCAAAAGATCATTCACTAAAAGAATGTCTTACAAAAGATAATAGGTAAGGGTAGATTTCTCGGAAGCATAGAGCACCACTTTTCAGTTTTTTATCAAAGCATATAAGGTAGGAGTGACCCCTACATAGTGTTAATATGTTTATTCAGTATTCCTAGAATAACGGCACCACATTATATAATTTTGATATTTGTTATCCTATTATGTGCTCTTATATTTGCAGTGACAGATCAATCGTTTGGGACTTCCTCTGATGACATGAAATCAATCGTAACTAGTGCAGCGCAAAGAGAAAACTTTACAAAATGATTTCAAACAGTCCAACAAATAAGTTATATTTCATTAGAATCCTGCAATAATGCTTTCAAAAGAACTTTTGTTGTATCTGCTACTGTATTTACATATTTCTGACAGCTGGTACTAATTTTAGTATAGGAAAGCAAAAAAAGAAACATAAAAGAGGGAATAATAACAGTAACATTTAAAATGAAGATTAATTTTTGCTTATTGTGTCTGATGTCTTGCTAATAATTAATTTGCAATGTTTTAACGATCATTTTACGTAAAAATATGATACTATGTAATTAAGAAATTTTGTTTTATGTTCCAATAACTATTCTATATAATCTTGCTTAATGATTAATGAGTCATGTTTCAGGTTTCTTTGATTTATGTATCAATTAACAGAGAAACCAATTATTTTATAGACTATAAATTCTCATTGCTTAATATAATAACATTGTAAAGGAACGGCTTTCAGACAATACCGACATTACATGGTTTACTGTTAAAAGACATAGAGTAGTTTTGTTGAAATAAGCTTACATAAAAGACACATATAATTCATATAGTATATTACAGACATAAACAATAAAGACATAGTTTCTAATCTTATTTCGGTGCGTAGGTTTTAAATATGACTTTGTTTAGTTAAACCTATTGAAAAAAATGTTATCACACAGCTCGAAAACAGATATTTACGTTGATAATACATTCTGTATTATTTTAAGATATTCAATATCAGCTGTGATTAGATTTGTTTGTTTGTTTTGGGTTTAACGCCGTTTTTCAACAGTATTTCAGTCATGTAACGGCGGGCAGTTAACCTAACCAGCGTTCCTGGATTCTGTACCAATACAAACCTGTTCTCCGCAAGTAACTGCCAACTTCCCCACGTGAATCAGAGGTGGAGGACTAATGATTTCAGACACGATGTCGTTTATCAAATAGTCACGGAGAACATACACCCCGCCCGAGGATCGAACTCACGACCCCGCGATCCGTAGACCAACTCTCTTACCTACTGAGCTAAGCGGGCGGGTGTCCAGATGTGATTAGAAGTCAATAGTTTATGCAAAAACATTAAAGCACATTTAGTTCCAAAGTCTTAATGAACGGCGTGCTTCCTTGTCATCTCGTCGTTCAGTTCAATATTCGACTTTTATGAGTATCAAAATTTAAATCAAATGTAGATGATTTATTATATTTACAAAACTGATTTCCTAATACGGCAGAACATAGTATATACATGAGAAGATTTAATACTTTCACTTCTGACGCCTTCCAAACTTAAACACACGCCTTTTTTTATATCCTATTTCCTGTTTTTAATATCCGTTGAGAAAATTGTCAACGACTATTTCCATATTATATTAACGTACCTTACTTTAAATTTCCGATTTCAGGCGGATTATGTCTAAACTATCTTTCAGGCGGATTATGTCTAAACCATCTTTCAGGCGCAGTTTGTACTGATCAGAAGTAATCATCACTATATACCGTTTATCTTTTGGTGTCGTTAACATATCCATTTATACCTATTATTCCCTGCTGAATAAAAATAATCAGGAAAGCTTAGGAACAGAATGGATTTCTAAAATATTGGATTCAGTGTTGTTATTATCTCTGGTTCTGTGTAATACAATAATTATGTATAATCTAGTTCCTCTTAAGCCAGTGTTAATGACGGACTTAAGGAGTGTTGTGCATTTCATTTTCTATTTAAAAAGTTCATCTGTATTAAAGGTAAGAGCAGACGCTTTGGAAGCATCGAGCTCAAAACCACAATCAGAGCAACATACGTATCGCAAAGTGGAGATAGTCATACGCTTGCTATAGCCCTCACACATTTGCTTAAGACTTCATATACTTGCTATATCCTTCAATATGTGTTCCTTGTCATTTCGTTAAATCACATGTCTTGAAGCGTTTACAATATATGTTATTCAAGTACATACTAATACGACAAACCTAACGTTTGTATTGGTTAATGTCAGCGTAAGGCACTACTGCTACATTCAACAATATCTCCCTGATTCCCTTGTCTGGGACAAGCATTATCAAAACATTTTGTTAATAAACGAAATATGGGCTATCAAGCACAGCCGCAAATTAATGCTGTTCTCCATTGTTTACAAATACACACATTTTAGCACGCTTGTTGAATAACCTTAAAATTTCAATTAAACCGGCACGTGTGGCCATAATATCTTGAACAAACACATAACAAAAAGCCGATCATACACATACAATATCAGCTTTTCAATAAAGAATACTACGGAATCCTGTTGGGGCCATTTATAATGCCGCCGTCGCGTTTGTAGGGTCGACACACGACAACGCGAAGTGACATAGCGACATTACGAAGTGACACTCGACAATCGCAGACGACGGCGACAATCCCAAACGACAATGTCGCGATATCCACTTTGAAATGTCGCCTTTCAAAAGCACGATATATCGCGATGTCACTTCGCGTTGTCGAGCATCGTATCGCATTGTCGCTATGTCACTTCGTAATGTCGCGATGTCACTTCGCGTTGTCGTGTGTCGACCCTGCAAACGTGACGGCGACATTATCAAACGAAATGCGATAATCACAATCGACGCTCGACAACGCGAAGCGACATTTTCCAAATGTCGTATCGTATGTCGCGTGTCGCGGGTTCTGGCGAGGGTCGACGCGTGACAATTCCAAACGATACACGACACGCGAAGTGACACTCTACAATACGAAGCGACATTTTCATAATGTCGTATCGCATGTCATTTTCACGAAACCGTCGGCGGTAAAATTATACAAGCTACATATCCGTTTAGACAATGTTTGAATTTAATTTATAAAAGTCATTTCATTTAAATATCTTGTGTTTGGAACATTCTACAATTATTTGAAGTTAATAAAAAAAACATGGACATTTTACGTACGGAAAAGTACGGAAATACAGCTTTTTATCTTACCCTTTCACCGGTAGACGGGCGACACGTATTGTCGAGTGTCACTTCGCGTGTCGTGTATCGTTTGGAATTGTCGCGCGTCGACCCTCACCCAAACCCGCGACACGCGACATACGATACGACATTTGGAAAATGTCGCTTCGCGTTGTCGAGCGTCGTTTGTGATTATCGCATGTCGTTTGATAATGTCGCCGTCGCGTTTGCAGGGTCGACACACGACAACGCGAAGTGACATCGCGACATTACGAAGTGACATAGCGACAATGCGATACGACGCTCGACAATGCGAAGTGACATCACGATATATCGTGCTTTTGAAAGGCGACATTTTAAAGTGGATATCGCGACATTGTCGTTTGGGATTGTCGCCGTCGGGTGTCACATTGTAATGTCGCTATGTCACTTCGCGTTGTCGTGTGTCGGCCCCACAAACGCGACGGCGACATTATAAATGGCCCTAACAGGATTCCGTAGAATACTGATTAACTTTGGTTTTGAGTGTTTGGGAAATTTATATAGTGATAATCGCCCGAATGCATACTCATTTAAGCATTAAATAACTGTGAACAAACTTAGTGTGATATCGTATGATGTTTGTGTTCAAGCAGATTAATGAGGTGACTGTTTTAAAGTACTGTGAAATAAAACTGTTTGAACTTTGTTTGAAACTTGAACTGTAATCAATTACAATCTGATAAAACTCCATTTCAGTATTTATTCGTAAACAAAAGTCTAATAATAAAATGTTCAGTTTAATGCACAAATCCGCACTTAACACAGTAAGCAGTAATCAGTCTGTTGAAAACCAGAAGAGTTTCATGTCCCATTATTGGACGCGTATCACACTGGAAAAAAATTTATGCGCTGTATAATGGAAAAATATTCATAAACTTTGACAACAGCATCTGAATGGGTTCATTTAACCATTTCATTGCTTCAACAAATTAACCGTTGTTTTGCTAATGTGTCTGTATTGGCAAGCTGGAAGACCTGGAATAAGATCGTAGGTTGGGCTTGGATAATATGGGTCAATGTCACGGGATCGGGGAATGGGATTAGACCAAAAAAAAAAGAAATATACAGAAAACTCTGGGACACATCCTGTAATTAATTATCACAGTAACAGTGTATTCACTGTCCAAAAGGAAAACGAAACAGAAAATACTACTAGTTAGGTCTCTTACTGGTTTGAATTTACTTCTACTCTTAAAGACTTCCAATTTAAGAAATAAAATATTAATGACTGTTTTATTTATTAAACAAAAAAGCAACCATTTGTAAACAAGATGTTGTTAAACGTTTTTGTCAACAGGTTGGTTTTTATAAACATCAAATTTATTTATTTCATTTATATTCAAGAAATAGAAAATTATCGCATGTTTGAGAATCCCCTTTTAAAATATATTTAGAGGTAAAGATTTAAATTTGTTTGTACAATGTACAATCTTTTTATCTTGAAATTTATGATGTTTTCTCTTTTAATTTTCAGCAACCTATTTTCTTATCAGAGACATTTTCATTTCCTTGTTTTCTCTTTTTTCTCTCGAAATTATTCCTTATTTCCTAACAAATTTACTCATTCTCTGTTTCGCTGCCCATATCGGTATTAGTCAGCCTTTTTCTGTGACATATACGCGTTTAACCGTTATCTTCATAATCTATCATTATACCGAATTATTTGAACAATTATCAGTATTATTTTTATTATTTTGATATCTATATATTTAATTTCCTGTATATCAGTCTATTAATATTTCATTAAATATATCATTTATAAATACACATACAAGAGTTCCACTGCCGTCCATGAACAGGCTCAATCAAACCGAACCTGCAAAATTTTCGTGCGACCTGTGGTGTTCCCACTTTTCTATTATATTCCATGTGTTGTTATCTTTTTATAAGATCATTACTTAATCTGTTATAGTTGAAATAAGTGTATTGCTGACTGGTTTAAAATATTGTAGATAATATAAACAAAAATCATAAATATACATCATTTCCATTAAAATTATTCATATTGCCAGGTAAGAAATCTACTTCGAGGGTTTTCGAGACTAAGGGGAAAATGGGTTCATTAAATGACCTCGGACCACTTTTCTATGTCTTTGAGCAGCCCATCCTGTTGTTATATATCCCGTCACTTGCGAATAAAATAACCGGTTTTGTTTTTTGTTGTTGTTTTATACCTTTACCTATTATCTTTTGTTTCGTTTTTCCTTTTTTGTTAATTTTAAAATTTCAAGAACGATGCGCACAGTTTTGAATACTTATATGATACCCAATTTCCAACAGTATTAAGAGTGATAATTCAAATGTAATTTTTTGGTCATTACTTATTCCTCAGTCTGTTTATGTGAGAATATCGGGGCAATGGACTAATTGAACATGTTATGTCATACAGTCCTGTTTAAATATTAATGTAGATGTTTTGTCCCTAATTATTCAATGATTTTCCAAAGTAACATCCTGTAGCGTGATGTATGACATTAAAGTTTGATATACTTAAGATACAAATTATATCTGGGCTATTTTGGAGTAACACACGCCCGTTTGATCATCCGTTTGTCAATCGTGTCATCTCCGTATCTTCTTACAGTAAAACTAGCAAAATTGTTTACTTTCCTCAAGCCGACGGATAGAGCGGAAAACACAAAGCACCAGGTCCAATGCCAAGGTCATACATAGTAGTCAATGGTAAAATAGCTTAATTTTGTGTTGCTGAAAAGAGTTCTAGAACTAGCACCAATTGCAGGTTATCTTCTTGTATACTGTAGTTTATAAATTATAAATAAAATGAAGCAAAACGAAATACTTTCTTTGTAACACCATTTCTAAAGTTAGCGCATTTAAACAACGCGTGGGAAATTAACGTTCATATACAGAAGAGACGTCGTGACGTTTCAGTGATACAGAACAACAAAGTCCGGTTTAGTTTCATCGTTTGTAGCAACACGTTATGTTTTGTTGATGTTTTTTTTTTTTTTTTGTAGAAAATATGTACTATAAGAAACCGAAAGCAATTATCAAGGTACTTGATTTTTATCGCATTTGACACATATGATATGCAATAAATACACTAATCGTCAATAACGGCGGGAGTGTCATCTGGTATAGGGTCGCCAGATGGGGTTTGCCGGCATGGGTATAATTACCGAAACCCCTAGTCCGGTGTGCAAGAAAAGTAATTTATAAGTGTAATAATTTACTATTCAGTTCTCTTTTTTTGTGTAATTTTTTTTTTATGGAAACTGCATTTTACAAAATAGGTATGAATAATATAATGAAGAGATAACAGATATATTATCATATTGAAATTCCGACCAACTGCCTTCAACTTGTTTTCCTCCTATGAGATTCTAGCATTTTCTTTGGTTAAAACCCCCTATATTTTACAAGAAAACGTACAGAAATTAACCAACCACGAATTTCAATGAGTTTAAATTACAGTGATATATTTCTATAATTATATGTATTTTGGTAAATTTATACATAACGTACTTCTTTACCTATCTGTAACTAATCAGCCAAACACATTGTCACATTCATACTGAGTAAATACCGAGTCTAAAACTTTATTATGTCAACTCAAGTAGTGATAATTTATGGACGTTGCTATGTGTTTGGAAAATTTATACAGCGAAAAACATGAACGCATGCTTTTAAAAACTTTTGAACAATAATCAGTTGGACTTAATGTTATGTTTGCGTTCAAGCAGATTAAAGAGGTTCATGTTTGTAAGCTAACAATAAAGCTGCTGGAACTCTGTTTGAAACTGAGAAGGTGAATAATTAAAATGCGATGAAACGTGCATATCAGTACTATTTCTCTGTAACGAATGATAACAAATTAAACGTCTGATAATAAAACTGCAATGCAATGCACAAATCACCACTAAACGCACTAAGCTGCAATTAATCCAATGAAAAACAGATAAACTACCCTTATCTGAGTGTTGGAGTAGCACTCGAGGAGCTAATTCAAATGTAGTATGATTGTCACAAACGTTCATAAACACTGTAAACAACAGCTAAATTGCTATAAGTGATGTTTATCATTCACTTATTTCCGAAACAGTGTTACCACAGGCGTGTTTGTCGTATAATGCGCAAAAATATGTGATAAATTAACATTTTTGCCATTCATATTGTCACATATGTCCTTTGAAATAACGCTTAGTTAGGATCAATACGACATATAAGTCATACAAATGGGTTAGAATGCAATAAAAGAAGTGTTGATGGAATGCAGGAAACGTTCAGCTCCGACACCTACTGTTATTAAGTTCATCTCTCGTATGATCTCAAACGTTAATACACCGACAGACATACAGATCGTCACCTCAACGCATCAAAGTCGTATCTTATTATAAAATTATAATGAGATACAACTTTGTTGCGTCGAGGTGACGAGATGTCAACCAAATGGAGCGCTTTTATCTCTCAAAATGTTAATTTAATCTGTTCTAAAATTTGCGAGGAGATTTACAGGAAGATGCGAGTTTCATCTATTTTTCTGCAAGCCAGCTGATGGTTTCGTCACATGAAACATTCAACGCCCCGAGAAAGGCTCAGACCCGCATTGGTGTGGGGTAAGTGGTTTGTGGTCAGCGACCTTTACTACTCGGTAAGTGAGACCCCTGCGAGGTTCGTATGGTCAGCGCAAATTAAATCACATAGGGAAGGTTCCTGGGATGTAAAGGCAATTGTGCACTGTGCCGAGGCAATATTCTACGCAACTTCAAGCATAGACGGTTGTGCTAAATAAGAATGGTAATAAAGGCTGCCTAACCGTGTTACAACTCCAGGCTTTGCTTTGAAACTACCATTTGCATTAAGTTGGACATGGACTGGTTTAACATTTAATATAAATTTGAGTAATTCATTTTTATCTCCGCTTTGTTATCCTAGATTTATTTCTAACAGTTTAACTTGCACTAATATGTATCAGATTACAGTAACTGCGAAAGTCTCGTGACGTACAACGTACTACTGAATTACGCTCAAATCCTATTTTGAAATGATGTAATATGAATATTAATTATATATTGTAATTCTGAGTGCATGTATATCTATTCGTATTTTTGAGTCGTAATGAGGCGATGTTGCAATGTATATAACTTTATCACGTTTCTTCAGACTTGTTTTATTACAATTCAGCTGGTAGCTTTAATTACGTAGACAATAATAAAAAACGTTTTCAAACAGCAACTGAAACGTTTCAATTTGCAGTTTAGTATATTTCTAAATTCAAAGAAAGGAAAACGTCTTGGTAAGTGATTTAGAAATGTAATAAGGGAAATATATTGAACCATATTTCTATTTGTCTGTCTTATATAGATGTGTAGGAAGTTCACAAACTTATCAAATATCAAATGTTACTGAAGTAACAGTAATTATATTTGTAATCTTGGTCTAAACTATTCTAATTCATTTCTTTGTGTTATGATCTGCTTCATGTTTAATGGTACACAAATCTTGAGCAAGTATCAAGAATTCTACATCCAAAGCCAGGTTTGAAACAAACAATGGTGATGGACTAGTGATTCGTACTCAGCGGTATTTATTTAATTCAAGCAGGATTTTCTCAGTTCAAAAAGAAACGAAAAAAGTTTCAAAGCTAAATGCCTTTAAATAATGTACTTGCATGCAAACCTTAACAAGGATTTTGTAAGTCCAAAAATGGGCATAATTTGACTAAAATGAATGTCAGAGTTATGGAACTTGATGCTATCACCTTGTTTTATAACCCCGAAGACACATGTGAAGTTTAAAATCAATATCTGCATTCAAATTTTGGAGATAGTAACTTGCATGCAAAACTTTATTTTAAAAGGGGCATTATTTGGCCAAATTACATGTCAGAGTTACGGGACTATACCTAGTGAGGTTGGTAATTGACATAGAAAAGGGAAAAAAGTTTCAAATCTATATGCCTTTAAATAAAAGCTATATATACGTACTTGCATACAAAACTTTTACCGCGGACGCCGACGCTGACACTTTGACTATTCTTCAAACAGTTGAGCTAAAAATTGCAAAAAAAATATATTTATAAGATACATTTCTCATGTTTATGTTTGATTATCAGGAAAAGCAGTATTAGACTTCTGTCTTTTATATAACTTTAATTTTAAAGTGCTTACGCTTTTTATTTGAAGATTTTTCTTAAGACAGTTACATTTTGAAAATTGATTTTAAATAAACCCATTTAATATTCAGAAATTATTCTACGGATCCCTGCTATTTCCAGAATTGTATTCAACTATGCCAATAGATGTGTTACACAGTATTAGATTGTAAAGCACCAACATCCTTCCTTTTCTGCAATTCAGTTCTTCTCTGTCTGCTATAATGTTGACGAAACATAAAGTACATGTAAATGATGCACTATGGAAGATAAATTACCACTTATTCAGTGTGCATATTACCAATTTGCCGAATTGCTACTTTTAGGAGATATATACGCGATTGAAATTGGCTAGTTTATCTTCTCCTACACGAACATGGTTCTCATGTTCTCATGTGTAAAACATGTCATGGGTTGATGCAGCAATGAAATGCAGATCGATCTGTCCTCCCAAGAATATTTATGATTCAATATGTAAATGCACACAACAGTTACGTTAACACACCACGTTTGGCGGCTTGGCTTCGTTTCGATGTCATATCAAAGCTGATTTTTAAACCGTCCTGCAAACGAAATATCTGTAATATTGAAAATAGTGCAAATTCATTTAATTCAACTTTTTTTGGTCATGTTTTAAGTCATTTCATAGTATTACCCCTGTTGGTGTAACATAAATTGAATAACGCGCTCTTGAAGTGTCAAATTATTTCTTGTATCTCTGGGTGAATTAAATGAACAGTAAACAGTCGAACTACACGCCGAAGTAATGAAAAAACAAGTCGCTGTTCTTTTGCATGAAAGATAGTTTTAGATAAAGCCAAATGTATATCTGTCTGTAGTATGCATAGCGCAGTGTTACATAAAATATAATGTCAAATGTACGAATATTTAAACGTGATGTTATAAAGGTTTCTTTGTGTTACACCTCATCAGAGTTAAAAATTACCTCTTTTTATTTATATTAAGATTATTTTCATCAAACTGGAAATGATGCTTTTAATAAATAGGTACTATTAATATCTATACTTTTATTATTAATAGTATTTACATTATCACCATCATTATGTTATTATGTATCAATATTATATTAATCACCGAAAGTCATGTAAGGTCTTGATTCGCAATTATTCTGGAAAACGTGGTTTTTGAAGAAATAACCAGAACATTCAGCCTCAAAACAAATCGAAGAAAGGATACAGATGCGAAGTTTGGCAAAGTACATGCACTTCAAAATGTAAGTTCGATCAAAATTAGAAGATGTTATTGCATCACAAACAATATCAGAAAAAGTTAGAAGATGTTATCGCATCACAAACAATACCAGAATTCATCACCTTTTTTATTTCCAAGGCAATAATAACAAATTAATTCATACATATTTCCTGAAAGAATGAATGTATGTCATCAATTAGGTTGTTACAATCCGTAAAAGAAGGACTGCTCATGCAGTTTATATTTGTATTTACTAACTTTTCAAATGCAATTTGAATATGATACAGCAGGCGACTATTTTCTACTGAACAATTATCAGAACTGAAATTGGAAATAATTTAAACGACATTATGTTTTTTATTCAAATAGATCCAGCAAGGTTATTCATTTTGTTCACAATTCGAAAACTATATTAAATGTTCTTTCAAGACATGTATTGACCGTTAGTCCTTTGCTATAGCCTCACACGCTTGTTTTTGCCTCCACATGATTGCTATAGTCCTCACATACCTTTTGTAAAAGCCTTCACAAACTTGCTGTATCCTTCACGCCCGAGTTATTGTATTCACACACTTGCAATAACCTTCATGCGCTTGCTATTGCCTTTACACACTTGCTAGAGCTTTCATACGCTTGTTTTACCTTCACATACTTTCTAGAGCATTCCCGAGGTTGTTGTAGCGCTTGTTTTTGCTTCATACATTTAGTATAGCCTTCATACGCTTGCTATAGCCCTCACACATTTGCTAAAGTCTTAACACTTGCTATTACCCTAAATATGTGTTCCTTGTTACTTTATTAGATCACATGTCTGGAAGCATTAACAATATGTGCTATTCCAGTACATACTAATACGACAAAACATAACGTTTGTATTGGTTTATATCAGTGTAAGGCACTATATCAACATTCAACAACAACATCTTCCTGAGACCCTTGTCTGGGACAAGCATTATAAAATCATTTGGTTAATAAACGAATTCTTTGCTGTCAAGTACAGCCGACAATTAATGCTCTATACCACTATTTACAAAATACAGTCACAAACTGTAGCACACTTGTTGAATAACCTTAAATTTTCAATTAAACCGGCACATTGTAATGACATTGTTTGCCCATGATATCTCGAACAAAAACATACAACATCAGCTTTTCAATAAAGAATAATGATTAAGTTTTGTTGTGATTTGACAGACGTTTCTGTTTGTTCGGGAAATTTATATTGTGTTAAACGCCAGAATGCATACTCTTTTATAACCATTATTTTACTGTGAACAAAACTTGGTGAGATATCGTCTGATGTTTGCGTTCAAGCAGATTAATGAGGTGGCTGTTTTAAAGTACAGTGAAATAAAACTGTTTGAACTCTGTTTGAAACTTGAAATAAAAACAATTACAATCTGATAAAACTTCATTTCAGTATTAATTCGTTAACAGGTTTACGAGGATATAACTATTGTCTAATAATAAAATGTGCAGTTCATTGAACAAATAGCCACTTAACACAGTAAGTTGTTATTAGTCTGATGAAAACCAGAAGAATTCCATGCTCCGTTATTGTAGGCGTATTACCCAGGGAACCAATTTTAACATTGAAACAAATATTTATCATTTCTGAAAGCAACAGCTAAATCGGGTCATTTAACCATTTCCATGTTTCAACGAATTAACCATGTGTTATGCTAGTTTGTCTGTATTAGCAACATGCAAAACCTTAGATGGGCTCGTGAGATGAATTCATGAACTGAATTTAGATGGATGCATGGTCATTGAATCATGGGACGGGATGAGCCCAAAGAAAAATAATTATACAGAAATGTACAGGAATAATCAAAAATTCAACTGAGAACTAAGTTTCAGCTAAGGATAACAGGAACGCAGCCTGTAATTACAATTCCAAAAGAGAGTGTATTCACTGCCAAAAAGGCAAACAAAAACGAAAATACTAATACTTCTACTCTTTCAATTTAAGCAATGAAACTTTTAATGATTATATTATTCAGCAAGCAAAACAGCAATAATTTGGTAGCAAAATGTTTAACTTAATAATTGTTTATTCGACAGGGTGGTAACATAAACATCTTTTTTTTCATTTATATTCAACAAATGCAAAATTGAGATATTATGTTAAAGAATTCCCTTTTCATGTCTTATAACAGATCAAAATTCAACTTTTGTATTTGTATAATCTTTTTATTTTGAATTTTGTCTATTAAATTTCCCTTTCAGTTTCAGCAATTCATTCCGCCTTTTCAAAAATATTTTTATTTCTTACTTCTTTTCTCTCAAAATGTTATTTCCTTACAAATTAATGTTATAAAACAGTGTAGGTTCATTATCGGCTTCATTGTCCATATTAGAATCGATTAATTTGAAAAATTATTAGTATTACTGTTTATTATCTTGATATTTATATCTTTTATTTTCACTTTTTCAATGAATTTACTATTTTTTCATAACATATATCAATATACATTACAAGATTTCTGTTCCATGAGTTGTCATTTGTATTTATAATTATTACTATAAAATAAGAATATTGTAAGTAATAATAAAAAAAAGATAAACGAATATGATTTTCATTGTTATCATTTGTATTCCTATTGAAGAAGATATTAACGTTTTTGGCTAGTCTGGACCAGATCTAACTGACACTATAGCATGACTTCCCAGGAGTATCATTAGCATTATAGATTTGATTTAATCATATTTCATTGATTCTGAACACATAATACACATCACATATACATAATGGGTAGGGCTACAAGTTATTACAACATTAGAATTCAACCCTTCCCAAGTACGTATCATTAATAGCAAATGAAAAATTAATGAGTGTTTTAGTTAAATTTAGCATTCCTTAAAGTTATCGTGATGTATTTCAATGATAATAATAATAATGATAATAATAAGAAGATGATGAAGAAGAAGGAAAATAACAATAATAATAATAATAATAATAATAATAATAAAAGTAATAATGATAATATTAACAATAACAGTAATTATAATAAAAATTACATGAATATGTAATAAGTCAATCATAATAATGATAATAATAAGAAGATGATGTAAAAGAAGGAAAATAACATTAATAATAATAATAATAATAAAAGTAATAATAATAATATTAACAATAACAGTAATTATAATAATAATTATAATAATTACATGAATATGTAATAAGTTTAAGAGTTATGGTTTTAATCATGGTAGTTGCATATCATTCACATGCAAAATAAAAACATTGTTTTGAATGACATAATAATATATTTTTTCGTATAACTATTTCTTTAAATGCTTATCATGACATCATGTTTCTACAAATAAAATTCTCTGAATTAACAGCAGAATTTTAAAGCAGCTGAACCTTTTTGTTTATTTTAAATTTGACTGCGTTCTAATTAAATGCAATATAACTAATTTAATTTATACATAATTTATTTTAGGTCGATTGTGAAGGATGTTCTACAACTTATATTAATCGATCTCGACACCTCATTCCTGATGGAATCCATCGCCACGAGTGTATGAGAGAAGAGGCCAGTTTCCCTTTTTAATGCTGAGCAAAGGAGCTACTGGTACCATTTTTCACGTCTTTGGTATGACGCGACTGTGGATCGAACCCATGACCTCCCGCACTCGAACCGGACGCTCTTCCACTAGGCTATCGAGGCTGTTAAATAAGTTATTTGTCTCTACAACCCAGTATGATTTATTTCCGCCTACTTATAAGTTTCGATATATTGCGACGAGCTCATGGAATACTAATGGATCACGTCAATATTTTCTCGGATTAAAGAGAATGTGTTTCATAAATATGCCACTCAATACATTATTCTCTGTAGGTTTTGGCAATACTAAGATATAAAGCTTCGAAATATAGTTTTTGTAGACATTGACTACTATAAAACGTTCATCAATTTCAGAAAACGAAGTAAAAAATATCATTATCGCCACATTAGATAGTTTCGTTAATCATCATAATAAAATAAAAAATAATATCTCTATAGGCTTGTATGTTAGATAAAACAGTGGTTCGTAGACGTGTGATAAGTACCGACATATTTTCCTTGATACACTTTTTTATGAGCTCTGCTGTAGGGTATCAATCTGCCCGTTTATATGATTACATCATTTGTATTCTCGCAGCTGGCTTTTAGGGTAAGGATGACCTATGCTAGTCTATGTTAGAATTTAGACTACTGGCACTGTGTCGATGTTGGAACCAGTATATTAAACTATTGTCGAGGTATTGTATAATATTAAAATCTGCACTTTTGAGTGACTACGTCACATGATTATAAAGTGATGAAGTATCTAGGTACGTTTCTTCATATAGTCATTTTGCGGACTATATAATTTAGTTATTTGTAACGTGTTTTATGCCTGACTATATAATTTAGCTATTTGTAACGTATTTTATGCCTGACTATATAATTTAGTTATTTGTAACGTATTTTATGCCTGACTATATAATTTAGTTATTTGTAACGTATTTTATGTCTGACTATATAATTTAGCTATTTGTAACGTATTTTATGCCTGACTGATTTCTTTTCGCATTCGTATGTGTTTTGTAAATAAATGTTTATGTTTAATCAGAATAGATTTTCCAGTTTTCAAGCAACACTGAAAGATTTTTATTGATAATAAAACTTACAACTTTATATAAAATCATTAACAAAGCCAAAATATTATTAAGCCGGAAACGCCAGTCCGGTCTGCAAGAAAAGTAAAAGTATCTTAATCTTACATTTCAGTTCACATGTCAATTTCCTATATTTTCATTTCGGAGGAAACTGCATTTTACGAAATAAGAATGTGTTATAGAATGTAGACATAACAGATATATGATCAACATTTTAATTCAGACGAACAACTAAAACACTGTCTTCGCATAGCATATTTTATTACGTGGCTCTAATTCCGGCTTTCTATCGCATTAGATGTTCATTGAAGGAAATAACTTACTTCAACTGACAGATAAACTCTCCAAAACTGTTAATAATAGAAATGTTTCACTCAGTTTAACAAATTAATAACTTTTATATTGAAGCTGCACACAAGAATGAAGACATAAAACTACAAATTACAAAGCACATATCCGCAAAATATGTGTCTGCTTGCGAATTATTGACAAGACGTGCCATTTATATGACTGAATGTAGACTTTATTTTAGACTTTATTGACTATAACAACAGCAATCCTTTCGTGCCATGCGGCGGCCGCAAAAAGTCTCCCTACCCTTGGAATCAATTGTCACATTCCTTGGTCCTTTGTCGTCATGGGTTCCATTTGCCTGTGCTTATGGGGTAAGCGGGCATTTGCACTTTCCTTTACCATTCATAAACAAGTTCAATAAAACCGAGTCTGCTATTATGCTTTGTTGCATTCTTTTCTTCAATAATATCTTATAGATCTTATTTTATCAAAAAATAGCTGCACAGTTTCTGGTCTTTGTGTTATTATAATCATTAAGAAATTAAGCGTAGACAAGAAATGCCCTAGAATAATAAATCCAATCCATATGTCTCATTGTCTTCAAAAGGTAATCAAACGCATATAACGACATGATTTATCATATATTACCAGAACATGATTAAGTATATATCACGAATTATTTTAACTTTAACTCATTTCTTACTTCGGCAATACGAAAAGAGCCAATACTTAGTTTATAAAGTAATGTCATAACTCGGTGTGAAAGGTAGAGACGAGCTGCGAATGGTACGAGCTAGATTATCTTTCCTATCTATTTTATTAAATCATTTTTTTTTCAGCAGAGCGATCACGATCCCTTTTGCTTGCATTATATGCAATTTTAAGGGATATTCTTTATTCGAGAACAACGCCTAAATACATTTAAAACATCTCTTGGAAATTAAATATATTGTATAACAGGCATTTACAGTACTTTTAGTAAATAAAATGAATATTGTAACACATGAAAAAAAGAAAATTGAACAATCTGGACTCATTGGATTGATGCTGTAACAAAAAATTACAGATAGAAAAGTCACTGTCTTGGATATAATATATGTCAAATGAAATTTCGTATACAGCCAGAAATAGAGAATATATTCTGTCTGAGAGCACTAATGATGATAAAAACTATAACGTGAAATTTTACGTTCATTGGACGTTCAAAAAGATTAGAGAAATTTGTGTTCATTTTATTTAGTAATAGGAGGTTGTATCATTTCCATAATGACGAAGACAGTTCCTTTCATCTCAGAAATAATGATAGGACAAAAAAGCTAATTGTACTCGTTACAGGAGATACCAGAAATTTTGTCTTTAAGTGCATATTTTAAAAAAATCAAATAGGATTTGAAGTGAATTAAGTGTATGGATTGTCGTAAATGAAGAGTTACAGAGGCCTTATTATATTCGAAAGTCGTCCCATACATTCTGTGTTCCGACAAAAACACATTAAGTTACTTTTCGCTACAAAACGGATACATTTCATGGATTTTGAAAAGGCTTCGCTCTTAAACGTGGCTGTTCCCACTGAATCTTTGGTTATTGACACATTTATATAATAAATGGCTGAATTCTCCACGGACTTTAATAATTTCACATAACATTGATACATTTGTATAATTATTTATCTCATGTTAAATTTATAAATCTTTTGTGACTTGTCGTCAAATATTCTTGCTACTAAACTGCACCGTATATGTCTTATTTTTAAAATTAGCTCTACTTTACCTCGTTTTTCCCGGCACGGTTCTGAAAGCTTTACAACCTTCGTTCAAAAACATTTATCTAAAAGTTGATTCTAGGCATTCTTTCACGTTTTATTAACAGGGCACATCTGCGAATACGATCGTCCTTAATTGAACATGGTAATACTGTGGTAGCTCTTACGTTCACCACTCTAATTATTTTTATAATATTATTACTGCTATGTCAGATGAATGAACAAAATCGCTAATTAAGTGCTATATGGGAATGGGAATGACATGACAAATAAACAATCAAACTGTACGTCAGACTACAAAAATACAAATTATGAATGTCTTAAATGATTAAATGATAGATGTGCATCTGGTTCAATCTAAAACAATTGTTCGTAAGAATACATAATGTCAAATGATACAATTACGTTTCCATAGAAGTTTCTTCTAGTTTTGTAATTATCTCTGCTTACGTAAAGGTAAAAAATGCTGCTTTAAACGACTGTCATAGACACCAGTATTGTTTCCATGTTTATACATATTCACAATTGAAATTTACTGTTTTACATTATGTAACAATTATTATACGTTTTGTTTTATAGTAACGATAGTTCTTTGTATAATTGTTATTAATTTTGTAATTATATTCTTCTTATTTTAATAGTCGTTATTAGTATAATACTATTTTTTCTTTTAAAAAGTTACCTTTCCATCGTGGAAGGAAATAGTTCTTCATTTAGTAGACTAACATATTTTAATCGAATATATTGTCGGACCTATTAGATTATAAACCTTTTTAGGACAAAGTTGTCTGAAATAAAACATTCATTTTGCGAAATGCAACAATGAAAGGCAAAATCGCATGGATACGGTCTCAGTATGAAATGTGCATGAACAATGCAATATTTTGGAGTATTGATAAAACCGGCCTACATCAAGACGAGTAATATGCATCATTTATAATGAACAAAGACCATTGTGATTCCAAGCTTATTTTTTGCTTTTATCCATTAACTCAAGTCATTCATATTTGCTTGTTGTAACTAAGAAATTTACAAATGATTAAAGTTTGTTCGAGACATTGATATTGATATTGGGCATGTATATAGGGAATTAAGGACTAGGTGTATCTATAGACAAAACCCGAGATTAGTTAATGAAAACCAAATGTGAGATTAATTTCATATGACTGACCTGATTCAACATACAGATCCAAAATTATCCGAAAATAGATTTTTACTTACTGTTTGTTTTGATATAGTCTTAATAATTGACCAGTACACATGGGTGTATTCGTAGAGCAACCTATCATTCAAAAGTACGATAGACACGAAGCGTCCATGTGTTCATACATATTTAAGGCATGCATGTTAGAAAAAAAATCAAATGACTAATGTATGACGTCCATATATTAGATCAGTATTATTAAACCGTCACATTTGTACGCAAATGAAAATTTTAAACCAGTGTTCGCTATCATTGCAATGTTGCCTGTTGAAACATGTCAAACATTTCGGTCTAACAGACTGCACGGGAAAGATTTCTAAATGACCTTGTCGGCTCGTTACTAAACAAACAAATACACTCTCAAAAACATGCTGAGTAAACGCCAAGACTGGCAGCCTTAGGTTACTTTGCCAATTCAATAAATCAGATATCAGTCAAATCGAATGTGCGAGCATAAATTCTATATGATCTTGTCGGTTCATAACAAAACAAACAGACACACTCTCAGATAACAGAAAGAGGAAACGCCAAGACTTGAAGGTTACTAAGCCAATTCAATATATCAGATGCGTAATAAGAGTTCTAATTAACGGTTGCTTATTTATAGATTTTGCTATGTGTTAGAGATAAACATGAACGCATGCCTTTTAAAACATTCTTCTTTTTTGAACAATAATCAGTGGGACTTCATAATTATGTTTGCGTTCAATCAGATTAAAGAGGTGCATGTTTGTAAACTAACAATGAAGCTGTTAGAACTCTGTTTGAACCTGAAAAGGTAAATAATTAAAATGCGATGAAACGCGCTTATTATATTGCGTGTCAGTAACTTATGAGGACAAAACAAACACCTGGTAACAAAAACTGCAATACAATGCACAAATCACCACTAAACGAAGTAAGATGCATTTACTCTGATGAAAAGCAGATGTCTTACACTTATCGTGAATGTTAGAGTAGCACTCTAGGAACTACTTTAAATGTAGTATTATTGTCACAAACGTTCGTAAACAATGAAAACAACAGCTAACTGGCTATAACTGAGGTTCATCAATCATTTTTCTGAGCATGTTTGTCATATTATGCGCGAAAATATGGGATAAATTTGTATTTTTGCCATTCATATTGTCACGTTTGTCCTTGGAGATAATCTTTTGTTAGGGTCAATGCGACATATTCGTCATAATATTAATGTAATAGAAATTAGTGTTGTTTCAAAGCAATTTACCTTCCAATTACGAGCAAAAGCTCAATTACCTACTGCTATTAATTTATCACTCTTGTGATCTCAAAATTCAATCCACCGACAGAAAGACAGATGTCACCCACATTTTGTCTTTCTTTCGAAAGGTTTAACGTATTTTTTCTAAAGTTTGCAAGTTTTTACGGACGATGCAAGTTTAATCTGGTCAGCATAAATCAACGTGCGAAAGGATGTAATAGCAATTTAGTGCTAGGCATTTGCAAATTGAAATGATTTCGAATTTCTGCTGAGGCAATGTTCTATATAGATAGTAACCGTTAACATAGACAGATGTGCTAAATACGAAATGCTGACATTGGAAGATCGTTGAGCTGTAAGGTTAATGGCTTGGGATATTGTCTCGGAAAAAGGAAATTTTTGACCAAGGAACTTAAGTGCGCTCTTAATGCGATATGAAAGATGTTTATTACATTTTATGAACACAAATGTGTCAGAACTTGATTTGACTAAACTATACTGCTCGATCACTATAAAACATTTATCTATACATCTATCACCGCCCGCCCGCCCGCTTACATCTATAGCTCAGAAGAGAGAGCGCAGATCTACGGATCGCGGGTCCCCGGGCGAGGCGTATGTTCTCCGCGACGACTTGATAAATGACATTGTGTCTGAAATCATTCGTCCTCCACCTCTGATTCATGTGGGGTAATTGGCAGTTACTTGCGGAGAACAGGTTTATACTGGTACAGAATCCAGAGACACTGGTAAGGTTAACTGTCCGCCGTTACATAACTGAACATACTGTTGAAAAACGGCGTTAAACCCAAAACAAACAAACAAACAAAATATACATCTACCAACACTGAACTATCTTATATCACAACTCATTTTTAGATTCAGGTTGAATCGACTATGGTCAACGGATAATTCTGACAACACGACTAAAGAAGCATAATCTATATAAGTCCTTAAATTATAAAGGAGAATGTTCACTTTCGCCAAAACATACCCTGAAAACTGAAAGTCTCCAAATGAAGTGAATATCAAGTTTTGTTTCGTTAAGAAGTATTGTTTGTAATTATCAAAATGCATGCATTATTTTCTATTTATTTCTTGTCGGAGAAAATATCCGACGTAAATGAAAATACACTTAATATCATGGGTATGAGAATTATCTACTTTTTGACCGGATTCTTAAACAATCTGAAATTTTCAATACAGGCAAGCTGTCGATCACCGCTCATAAAATGACCATACATAAAAGAAGCTTGACCTATGGTCTAATTATTTTAGTCCTTGAATGTGCTTACTACTGAAACATTCATAGGTGGCCTAAAATGGCAAAAATTGTGCTTTCAGCAATGTTCAGTGACATGTTTTGAACAAAGTGATAAATTAGTTTCAAGAAAGCTAAATAACAATGTATATATTTTTCGATTATCACCAATTTGAAAATTTTCCAAATTGTGCCATATAAGGCTTCAGTGACCCTTGTTAATTAAATCTTAAGAATAAGCGGATTAAGTTAGACCAATGCATAATTTATACAACTTTGGCGTCTTAGCTTTAGCGTTGCAAAATGGTTTATGACTGTTGTGGATCTCAAATCTTAACATTAGATATAGCCCATTAACCATAATTATATTATATCTCCAAACCACAACTCCAGACTTTACTTTGAAACTAGCATTGACATTACATTAGAAATGTACTGATTTGTTAACAGCTACCGAACATTTTATATACATTTGAATACTTATTTCTTACATTATTATTAAACTGTTTTATCATAGCTTTGCAAGATATATTTCTAATAGGTATCAGATCACGTTCGAAAGTAGCTTGAAATACTACAGAATTAATGCTATTGTAATAGTGATTACATAATGGTAATTCTGAGTATACCTATTTCTTTGTCTGAATGTAGCGATGTTGCAATTTTTATAAATTTACAAGACTTCTTCCAGACTTGTTTAATTACAAACATAAGGTAGGTATTGCATTTCAGCTGATAGCTTGAATTACGTAGATAATAATAATTAAAAGTTTTCTTTCAGCAACTGAGATTAATTTGCAGGTTAATAAACTTTTAAGATGAATGAAAAGAAAATGTCTTAGTAAGTGTAATTCAGGATAAATATAGAACCATATTTCAACTCGTCTGTCTAATTAAAGTGTGTATGAGGCTTCATGTGTATTGCTACACACTTGATCCAGTATCAAGCATGTATGAACATAGTGCATCAAATGTCGCAAATATCTTGAGTATTGTACATAAGTATGTAAATGAACCTGACTGTGTTTCCGTAATACGACAATGTCAAACTGGAAGATGCGCTTTTCTCAACTGGACACACACATTCAATAACAGTTCCATTACATCAAAACGTTTACATAAAACAAACTTTTAACCATCATAACAGAGTCACACTGTTTTTATTTTATTAGCCTAAACTTTCATTTACATTACCATGTAAAAAAACACCGATAACTGCGTAAAACACCGTCTGCCGCCTGACTTATAAGGATATTATTTGCATATTAGTCCTAGCCAACACAAAAGCATTGTCCTGGGAAATACCTCTCTAATAATATACCATCGAAAAAGTCAAGATATTTGTTAATTCACTAGTGTCATACATTTCGTATTCATTGTAAAATGCAGAACTCTCAGATGGTTTCCAAACTAAATGTCGGCATGCAACAATTATTCCGTATAACTGAGAAGGAAATACTATCTTATCCCGGCCCCATTCAGACGGACGTGAGAGGTGTTGCATATTCCATTTCTCTCAAGAACAAAAAGTTTCAGTAAAATCGGGTGTGCTTTAATTGTGCTTGGTTGGATTTTATCCCCCCAATTGTGATCTTTTATAGATTTAATTAGCTATCACAACAGCAATCTTTACGTGCTCTGTGGCGGTCGTAAAAAGTCACCCCGTACTTGGATTCAGTGTTGTTCTTAGTGATCATGGAATCCATTTCATGTCTTTGTAATAGAATTCCGCTTAAACTGGAGCAAGAGGATGTGAGGGATATTGAACTTTCCTATTACCATACATGAACAAACTCAGTCAAACAGAGACTACTATCGTACTGCTTGCTTGCATTCTATGCTATCAAAGCATTGGATTTTATTGATTTGTTGCTTTCAGTGATTTCAAATTATCTGCTTTAAGATTTATCAGTAGGCTTTACTTGTGTTGGTGTTACTGTACATAGCTTCAGTAGTGTTGAATTTCCCTTGTGATCATGGAATCCATTCAAAGTGTTTCTAGAATTCAGTAATGATTCTTTTAGATCATGGAATACATTAAGAATTAAGCCAAAGTTGGTAAAGGGGTGTGATACATATTCCATTACTGTTCAAGAAAAGAATTGATCAAACCATTTTTTGATTAATTGCTTTCTGTCCTTATGAAGGATCTTCCTTCACAATTTATGTATAGAAAATACGTATATATTCAACAAAATGAAGCCAATAATTGAATAAGACATAATACAGAGTTGAAGTATCTTCCTGCTCACAATATTCTACAGCTTGTTCTAATCCCCACACATCCCCCCCCCACCCAGCACCGGCTAATGCGGAACTCTATTACACATCTATTGAATAAACTCCATGATCGCAAAGGACCAAAAAATATAACAACACTGATTCCAAGATTTGTACATTTTTATTTTTGTTTCTTTGATTGGTCACACCGACAGAATTGTAGGTCCAATAGGGATATTTCAACAATTTACAAAAAAATGTATGGTGGAGGAAGACCCAAGGTACCCCTTCAGAGATTATTAGAAGTACGGGCGGGCACCTAGGTAGAACCGCCGATCTCCCAAAACTCAGCTAGACGTAGTGATTTCTTACTCGGCCGCTTAGGTACAAGGCCCAGACTTTGCTTTTACAATACAGACATCATATGTTTAATACAATGTACATAATTTCAAAGAACGGTACATTAAAAAAATGCAATACAAAATATACAATAGACTTAGTAATACATGGCTCTTTTCCCCATACACGTCCTTATCGCTATTATCAATAGCTATATATTAAATATGTATTGATTTTGTGTTTGTTTCTGTTGACTGTAACGTCATACTGACACAGTAATAGCTCACACTGTGGCTTTCCAGCTTTGAATGAGGAAGACAACAGGTGCCCCTATCGGCAATATTTCATCACGGGCGGGTATCTAGGTAGAAATATCGACCTTTTTCATGTGAATATCCGTTGTGCGGCTGGAACCCACATCTGTGAGGGACAAGTGATTAGAAGTCAGCGTATTTAACCACTCGAACAATTATATCTGTTATAAGTGTACTTAGCAACAAACGTGAATCGGTAAATGTATCTCTATGTCAAAACAAGTTAGTTGCACCGTAAGTAGCAAAGCATTCTGTGAAAAAGTAATCTGACAAAAATCAGATTTCAGTTTAAAGTCTTGCGCTCATAATATTCAAACACTATTAGATGGTTTGAACGGTACAATCGTTTGATTGAAATGACTTTCATTCCATTATATCGGTCCCGCCAACACAAGTTACTTGCATCGTTGTTGTCTTTCAGAGATATCTTTAATAGATTAGTTATTTTCAAAACCTGTTTAGCAATGAAACCTTTTACGGAATACTAACAGCAAACAACGATTGACAATTGCTTTAACCTCAACAAAGATATTGACATGGCGTATCACTGATAAAATATATTTATAAGCTTTCAAGAAATTCAACAGCAGCATTGCCTACAGTTTATATTGTATTTGACATTAACTAATGTTGTTCTTGCATGAGGTGTTATTTAATACATTGCATCAAATAAAGATTCTTAAAGATTGTATCATTTCATTACTTGAAACGGAAACCGTTGCATTTTTTGCAATTCTAATTCTTCAATAGTTTATATGCATACGATTAATTCAAACTGTTAACTTCCTTCCTCACAATTCTATGTTAATCATTTTCTTCTACAAAATAAATTTCGATTTATAGCGAGAGCTTGTCAGATACTAATGCCTCGTGTCAATGTGTTCTAGAATTTAAGATCAAGTGTTTCATAAATAAGTCACACAATGCATTTATCTCTTAGGTTTAATACTTGGTTGGAATCTTTTGTAATATACTTGAATGTTGTTAACAATAAAATAACCATCAATTGCAGACAAAAATTGAACAAGGTATAGTCATCACAAAAACCAGCTAAATATACCTATAGGATATTTATTTAAACTTCTGGAGTTGAACTAATTCCAAGGTAATCTTTCTGGTGTGGAATAAGTAGTAAGTTTAGGGAATGAAACACTAAAAAGTCCTCAACCATACTATGGCACAGTTTTGAGATATTGCATCTGGAATGAAGTAACGTCTAATACATATTGTGACCGTCACTGCGAACCAAACGCTGTATTGTTCTACTACTGCTATACTTTAGCATAAATATTTGCTTTGCATATTTAAGTTTTCCAGCAAGGACTGGTAGACTACGTTTAGTATTTTACCATCTATGTCAAAAGCATTGGTGTGTCAAAATTCAAAACATTGGTGTCAAAATTCAGAATATTGAGTTTCTAACCAATTTTATACGTACATATTTCTAAAACAAACTCGTTGGCATTGGAGTTAAAAGAGGTTGAACACCAAACATGTGTACGTTCAAATGAGATTCGTATAACAAAAATGTATTCACAATGCTTCTGCAGATGCGTGGGGTATTCGATAACAGCAATAGTTCCTAGAAATTCATCAACGGTTAAAACAATTATTATAAAATGCTTCTTGTAATATATGCTTGTGAATAAAGAAATGTTGTTTGATTGTTTTTTTGGGTTTAACGACGCACTAACACAATAATTATTATAGTTCATATGGTGACTTTCCAGCTTTGATTGTAGATGAAGACCCCAGGTGCCCCTCCGTGTATTATTTCATCACGGCGGGCACCTGGATAGAATCACCGACCTTCCGTTAGCAAGCCAGATGGCTTGAAAATTCGACGCCACGACTGCGACTCGGACCCACATCAGTGTCGGGCAAGTGATTTGGAGTTTGACCTTAACTACCCGGCCACGGAGGCCCCTTTCGTTTAACTGAGATTTAGATAAATTTGCAATACTTTGTTTAAGTAAAATCTAAGGTTCTGGCATTATTTCTGGAAACCGGCCGACTAGACATAATAGATATCAATACAATATGAACATAGCATCTACTTGTTTAAAACATTAGGCAGCGAGGATATGACCAGTGATACAAGAGGCCGATAAAGTCAACCTAAGAGTTAAGAAGTTGTATACCTATGACAAATACGTAGGATGCTCATATTTTAGCTGTATGTATGTTATTCATTTATGTATAGAGAGCGTGTAGCTTTAGCAGAGTATCACATGGAGTATACGCAAAACCCTAAAACGAAGAAAATAGAAGAGTTTAGTACTTTGATAAATAAGATAAATGGTACGAAAGTTGTTTCAAAGGAGATTAAATTTGAACGTTGTTTTAAGTGACAAACAAATTAAACTTTTTACATAATTATATGAGTAATTGTCAGACATTAATATTACATCTGACATGTGAACTAGAACATTTATTGTAGTTACAAGATTGATTTAATTACGACGGATTTCGTACAAGATAACGACTATAGAATGACGGAAATATGAAACAATATTATTTAATTTTATTGACTATAGTCAGTGAATTCATTTATTAATAACAAGATTTCCGAACACACTGACAAAGAGTTAATAATTTATGCGGATTCGATAAATGATAAACAAGTAGTTATTATTTTCATATAATACCACTTTAGCCTGGACAAAAATGTATACAAGACGCCAACAGAAGCCTTCAAAGATAGGGTAGGCTAAACTAGATGTTGGAATACCTTACTCCTACTGTAAATGCCAAACTGACTTGCGAAAACCAGCTTATTTAGTTCATCATATTCGAAGTCTAATGATTAGATATATTAATTAAATATTTTCTGGTATAATTTAAATATAACGTGTACAATTCACTATCGTCAAGTTATGCTTTTACTATTTATGGTGTGACAATACAATAATATCTTGGACAAATTACATCTACGTGTTAACGGGTATAATTCGTCTAACTATAGTTAATATAATTACGTTTTATAGAAACATTACGATGCAGCAAAATTATGTTTCCTGAAGCATGGAAGCTTTGAGAATCAGGGGTCACTCGGACAACTGATGTGGTACCTAGCCATTTTCAGTATACTTTCTATTATTGGATTGCTTGCAAAACTCGACATCTCGAGTAATTTGCTTATTATCGGGAGGTGTTTGATTGTATATAATTTAAACTGATATTGACTGATATTGATTGAAAGTGATAATAGATATTTTTTACGTATCAAGTCAAATGTGTATACTGTTCCAAAAAATAAAATACTATTACTAAATGAACAACGTTGTAATATAGACGAGCTATTGTTACTGGAGCACACATTATTATCCTGCCCTAACAGTTGCGGTGCTAGACAAATTTTCTTCATGTCAGAAAATTGCTAATATCAACTGACAAATAAACTGGTGATAATGGGCCACAATGCACACATTCTTACACGATAAATACAAGTTATATGAACTACATACCGTTATGTTGACATAACACGCCGAATAGAAACACTTTTCCTAAAATATGTGTCTGCTTGCAAAGGACTTCGGACACTATATCATTATGCTTCTAGCCAACATTTTGAATGCAAAATTCTCACTAGGTATTTAAACAATACCCAAATTGTTTCGAATCACATATAAACCAATGTGTAAGTTAACATACTACAGCTGAAACTGGGTTGTGTCCGTTCTTATCAAGATATTTTTGGGGTTTTTTTTTTAATCTAGGCCAGCGTATATTTTTTCTTAAAAAATAAAACGTTTAATTCCGTACAAATATGATGTCATCACTTTACGGAAGTTTCAAATAATATTATATGAATTCCAATTGAAAAAAAAAGTGGCAAAATCTGTTTATTTAAGGAAAAAATAACATTTTAAGATTAAAATCCTATAGATAAATAAGATAAAAAGATAACGATATTTTGCAAACAACCTGTACTTGATTTAAACTTACTTTACTTTCTTATCTATACACTGTTCATAATGTAAAGTTATTGATGCATTTCATGTGTGAATACGGAATGCTACAGATATACAGGTATAAGTGACCGGTCAGTTTTAATACAGTTGGCCCTTGGTTATTCAAGTACATGTACATCTGTATAGCTTTGATATAAGTGATGGCAGATATGTGTGTGCTGTATAACTTTAGTACTAAGAAAAGGCAGTCATCTTATCAAGGCCGTAGGGTTCTCGCTGGTGATAAGTACCAGTGGCACACACAATATTTGGCTAAAACATGTAAACAAAAATGTATCCGAAATGACAGGTTTTTATGGGGCTTGCCTAAGGATGCTGTATCGGAAAAAGTTAACTCAGGACAAGTCTGACTGCAACCCCGCTTAAGATAATGTTGTGCAAATCAGGGCTGAAGTTGTGGGCAAAACACATTCGAAATGTGTCATTTGTAGGTCTAAAGTAGAAGCAGGCCGCTGCATAAAAATTCCACCTGAAGCTCGGCTAAAGTTGTGGGCAAAACACATTCGAAATGTGTCATTTGTAGGTCTAAAGTAGAAGCAGGCCGCTGCATAAAAATTCCACCTGAAGCTCGGCTGAACCTTTTAGTTAGTTTTCGAGTCTGGCCGCCGTATTTGTATATGCCGTCTGTATGGAAAGCGACTTTTACACATCCCTTTCATGGCATCACACTGAATGTGAAACCGTCAATGATATGACCTGCCAAGAAGTTACTGATATTGACCTATGCATCACGGGAATATCAATGCTAAGCTTTATTTCTGTTGGATAGACTATAGTGAGGATCAGAATAACTGATGTGCACATATTGCCTCTTTGTTGTGGTGTCTATGCCTAGTCCGCCACAAAGAACAATTTTCAGTTCAGTTTCAACAAAAGGAAGAACATGAAGTAATGAATGCGTGTGACATTTAGTATGTGCAGAGAAAGATGAAAAAATAAAGAAATGAAAAATATATAAAAAACAAGTGAATGAAGTATTGCCATGCAATACAAAGTCCCCTACTGGAAGGCACCTAATTTTTTCTACTGCAGTATAACATAATGAACTGATATCTGTCAATGATGTATAAACAATATTGTACTACATATACAATATGTTATAACATTATAACAACACACTTGGATTAAAATGTGCATATATAAAAACCCACAGTTGTTTTCATATTGAATTTTTTTGGCTGATTATAAAAATGTTATAAGTTATTTATAGTAACAACAAAGGGAAATCAATCTTTAAAAAAAAAAAAAAAATATAAGTCCACAAGAAACTCTTTACCAGTTAGAGATAGGTCAAAATACACCTAAAAATTGGATGTAACATGCATGCTGTACACACAGAAAAGTGGTCTCGATTTTTCTCTACCGCCAGTAATAAAAAAGTTACAATAAAATCTATTTATAGTAATAACAAAGGGACGTAATTCTAAAAACAAGGGTGCCTCATGGTGGTCATTATTTGGTCCAAGTTACATCAAAATCCCTCCATGCATGAAGAAGAAATGTTCCGTACAAAGTCATTCTTGAATTTGACCTTTGACCTCTAAATATGACCTTGACCTTAGACCTAGGGACCTGGTTCTTGCGCATGACATGTTGTCTCATCCAGGGGAATATTTGTGCCAACTGATATCTAAATCCTGCTTTGCATGACAAAGGTATCGACCGGACAGGAAAAAAATCCTCTTGACCTTTGATCTCAAAGTGTGACCTTGACCTTTAAGCTAGGGGTCTGGGTGTTGCGCATGACACGTCGTCTCATCATGGGAAACATTTGTGCCAAGTAATATTAAAATCCCTTCATGGATGGCAGAGTTATGGACGGGACAGGAAAAAAACTCTGTTGACCTTTGACCCCCAGTTGTGACCTTGACCTTTGAGTTAGGGGTCCGGGATTTGCGCATGACACGTCGTCTCATCATGGGGAACACTTGTGCTAAGTAATATTAAAATCCCTTAATGAATGTCAGAGTTATGGACCGGACACGAAACAGACCCTGTTCATGCTATGTTAACATTTGACTGCTTAGTGTGACCTTGACCTTTGAGCTAGGGGTCTGAAAGTTGTGCATGACACATCGTCTTATTATGAGGTACATTTGTGCCAAGTAATATTAAAATCCCTTCATAGATGGGAGAGTTATGGACCGGACAGGAAAAAAGCCTTGTTGACCTTTGACCTCCAATTGTGACCTTGACCTTTAAGCTAGGGGTCCAGGTTTTGCGCATGACACGTCGTCTCCTCATGGGGAACATTTGTGCCAAGTAATATTAAAATCTCTTCTATGGATGAGAGTTATGGACCGGACAGGAAAAAAGCCCTGTTGACCTTTGACCTCCAATTGTGACCTTGACCTTTGAGCTAGGGGTCCGGGATTTGCGCACGACACATCATCTCATCATGGGGAACATTTGTGCCAAGTAATACTAAAATCCCTTCAAGGATGGGAGAGTTGTGGACCGGACAGGAAAAAAGCCCTGTTGACCTTTGACCTCCTATTGTGACCTTGACCTTTGAGCTAGGGGTCTGGGTTTTGCGCATGACACGTCGTCCCATCATGGGGAATATTTGTGCCAAGTAATATTAAAATCCCTTCATGGATGACAGAGTTATGGACCGGACACGAAATTGCGGACGGACGGAATGACGGAATGACAGAATGACGGAATGCCGGAAAGACGGAATGACGGATAGCATTCCTATAGTCCCCAAAACTGGTTTTCAACCAGTAGGGGACTAAAAAACAATAAAAGAAAATCGAAAAAAAACGGGAAAAACAAATAACTTCCTCATCGCTAGTGGCGAGCGCGTCGCGAGGGGGGCATGCAGTAGATTGTCTGGTTTGTTGCTAGTATTTTACAGCACACATTTGCCAATCTACTGCAACAAACAACCAGGATAAGTCAAATTCAATGAAAATTCAACCCAACGAAAAATAATGATTTCACAGTATTTGCTTTTCTTCTCTCGCTACTATACATGTATAACATACCTATGTGCGTGTTTTGCAAACATTTGTTTGTTATTTGAGTTAAAAACAGATGTAAAAATATGTGACTATCAAATTATTTAAAATGAAAATAAAAAGTATTAGTAAGTTTACATTTCGAACACCCTGTTGTTATATGTTTTGTTTAAAATTACTGTCCCCCACCCCCAACCCTTGCATCAACTTAATAGTTACAGAAAATGTGTATAGTTAATATCTACAAATGATGGCCAAATATGGTTTTGATGCACGGGGGAAACAATGTTGTATAAAGAAAAATAGCTTTTTTATGTATATAACGTAAGGTTACGTAATTCCATTTAGAGCAAAAAATCGCCTAATGAAACAAATATTGAATATTTGACTTTAAGAAATAATCTAGAATATGTATTTTGATGGTATTTGTAATTAAAACTATTTTCACACTTGGAGTAGGCAAATTCATATAGAAAGTGTCCGAAGTCCTTTATGACTATACGATTCGTAACTCTCATAGTGGAACAAATGTTTTTTATTATTTTTATTATACGTCTTGGATTACGAAGAATGTTTGTGCCGTTTTGTTAAGTCATTTTGTCGCAGCAACGGAGCAAAAAAATTTTGACATATTACCCCGCTGAACGTCGCCATGATAAACGTTGCATCACAAAACGTCGTAACAGTATTCCGCTGAAGGTCGTCTTTCCGCTTTGCCAGTCAGCAATTTAAGGAACGATGTTTGTTGGGGCGTCATATTGATATTTGGTTGGGCGCTAAAACTGACAGAGGTTTTGCTTAGAAACGATGTTTTGATTGACGTTTCGTGGGGCGATATCGATGGATCAATGTCTCGCGGGTCAATGTTCGGAGTGACAATGTTTGGAAGGATGAAACTAATGCCCATTTATAGGGCAACGTTCGGCAGTGCAACGTACTTGTAACTACGTTTGTCATTGTGTCCCTGCGACAGACCTATATTTGATATGGCATAAATCTGCATTTTGATCAGTGCGATTCCGTGTCATGCAGACCTTGAGCTCTTCCTCGTATTATTTCTTCAAAAGGAGATTGTATTGGTATTAGATATACCAGTTGTTATTACATTTCAGGTGTACAGGTGACATTTAATTATGTATAAATATCGTGACAATGCGAAGCGGTATCAGTCAGCTACATCTTGGGAAAGCATTGAATTTTGAGGACAATTATACGTAATTACTGGATTCGTCACGTTGCAGTATTCTTCTGTTTGGGGAATGAGTCTGAATTAATGTATCGAATTACATTCTCAATGGCAAACGCACCAAAAGCTATTTCAAAGAAACAAATATAAGTAGCATTATAGAAATCTTCAGTGTTTCTATGGTGCATATTATTCGAAAGGGAGCCAAGTCCTTCGTCCTTAATTTACCAATTAACGATTATCTATCCTCCCCCCCCCCCCCCCCCCACCCCGTCACCTCTGGAACATTTCGAATTCAGGTACATTTTCGATTCTTAATTGTGGTAATCATTCATCAAAATTCATAGGAACGAAAAAATTTATTTGTAAACCCACCCACCCTCTCCTTGTATATGTACTTCCTTCTGCTGCTGTTTATATCTAATTTCAGCTTCATACTGACGATACGTACATGAGGAAAAAACTTGTTACACTCTAAATGTCATGGCTATTTGGACAACCTGTGCTGATCCTGGTTCACATTGGACACTTCGAAAGACATTCCGTGTTGTTACGGAATGGAAGTTTTTATATAATGTTGCTACAGTGATAAATAGAAGCACGGATATTAACTCTAAATAATATTATTGTGAGCATTTGCCAGCACGTTGTCTGTTTTTTAATTCATAGTATATGTGAATAACATATTATACTTCCGATATCCGGAGTGTAATTTTTGTTTGTTTTCAACATGTTTCCGAATTTCCGGATCAAACATTGATACATTATTTCCAATAATTCCGGAATAAATATTCATATTGCATAATATTTCCGATTTTCCGGAAGGTATACAAACTACAAACGTTTTCTATATTATTTCCGTTTTTTTTCGGAATTCTTACATGTCATTATTTCCGATTGTCCGAAATGACAAACTATTTGACAATTCTTTTAAGTTGTAAAAAGCCATGGACAATAAATGCCAAAACATTAAGATTTACATATATCTATTAATAAATTGTTTTTAATTGGAAGCTTAATGTTTTATGTGATACCTCCATTTTCTAATAATTGTAAATATGCTTAACTGAGTGTCAACAGAGAAATTATGGATAAAACTTGACGGAGAGAATATTTAGCAATTTTGACAATAATCCTGGATGATTCTGTGTGGTGAATGACCATGAAACAGAAATTCGTTCCCTGATTAAAAAAAAGCAGCATATTTGTAAGAACATTTTGTAATTTGTATCGTATGACAAGAAAATAACACAACGATGTCATTCTTGAGTATCAATCTTTCTCTGTATTATTCTGGATTAATTTCCGAAGACACTATCATACATTTATCTTAGATGATTTTAAAACAATAGATATTGAGACTGTATGTGAAATATAGGAAAAGTAGTATGAAAATGCACGGGTTCTTTTCCAGTGACTACGAGGTAGATGATGTTTTAGTTCCCGTAAGTCTCTTAAACACTGGACTTCAAACAAAATTATATTTATTTTCTAAATAATTAAAAACGCAACAGTTGATAAATTGCTCAGATTGTGTGACTGTGGTTCCATTTATTTATTTTATTTTTCTTGTCAACGTATTTTTTTAATGTAATGTTTAGAGTAATTACGATAATCCACGGCTACATGCGAATCATGCCAACGCTTACCAGTCATATATTACAAATATATGTTTTACTATCATTGTTCGTGAATAATCATTGAAGTAATTTTTGTGAGATGATAGAATAACTGTCGTAAATTCTAAGAAAGCCGTAGACAAGAAGACAGTAAAACGTATATCAAAATAGCCCAATGTAAAAGTTTGCATTCAATGTTCAAATTTAAGAAATATAGAAACATTTTACTTCGATTAAGCGTATAAGAATACTACATCATTTATTCAAATACTTCTTATAGTAACATTTTACTTCAATAAAATGTATATCTAAAAAGCCTAATATAAAAGTTTGCATTCGAGATTCAACTTCAAGAAATATAGAAACATTTTACTTCGATTAAACGTATAAGAATACTACATCATTTATTCAAATACTTCTTATAGTAACATTTTACTTCAATAAAATGTATATCAAAAAAGCCTAATATAAAAGTTTGCATTCGAGATTCAACTTCAAGAAATATAGAAACATTTTACTTCGATTAAACCTATATGAATAGTACATCATTTATTTAAATACTTCTATTATTACTGTTTGATAAATTCATCCTTTTACTATATTAAAGTGCAAAGTGCAAGTATTACGATGTTAATAAAACCTAAAAGTTCGGTCACCTAAGCCATAAACGCGTCATTAACATACATTCTGAGAAACGATAGCGCATCAGAAACGCAGACGTAATTTGCATTTTATGATGCTGTATACGATTTTGATTACAGAGAAATTATGAGCGCTTTGACGTTATTCATTAACAAAATTGTTTTGTTATGTCTGACTGTCATATACCAGTCTGCAAGAAATTAAAAAAAAAATGTATTTAATATTGCGCAGTCACGATGTTTCTGTCTGTATTTCAAATATAAAGCAGAAATTTGAAAAAAGAAGCAAATTACAGAAAAGAGATGCAATCCTTGCTTTTTAGTAAAGTGCGATAAACAGATGTATATCAGTATATAATTTCGAAGATATGTGTTATGTATAACCTTCATGAAACAAAGCGTTTGCTATTTTCATTAAAACAGTTATAATGATAATTGTAATTATCATTAATATTATTAAATAACGGATTTCAAAGTAATTCCTTATTCCTATTTACACCCTAAAATTAGGGAGCTTGGTGTTTAAGTCATGGGCATTTGTTCTTTATGTTCAAAGCTGGTTTTTATTGGAGTGAAAGTATTTAGGGTAAGGGACGTGGTGGGGGCCGGGGTCATAAAATGGTGGGGACGTACAAAAAGGAATATTTGTGAATAGAAGTAAATACCAATGACATACAAGGCATTATGCGTATATTGCAATGACATTTGTTCCCATGGCCTTCAAAACATTACTCAAACGTTAGGATTCGTTATTAGCTCACTGGAGCAGGCAAAGTTCATAGAACGTTTTCGATCACCATACATCCAGTTTGATAAAAAATAGAAATGACTATAATTTTTTTTAGTTCTAAGCCAATTTTTAAAATTCTCTTACAATGTGCCTGTCCAGTGAAAAATATATAAAATGTTGTTAAGTTTCATTGTGAAAATACCAGGTATATTTCACACTATTTCGATAATTCCCTTAAAACAGTCAATAATGAAGTTTATTATCTTTTGTGAAATGCCGTAAATTGAAGTCAAAACTTCAAATTATGCTATGTTGGTAGAGCAATAATGATCTATTAGTTTCTACAAGGGTGTGATCCTGCTGTCCTAGTTGTGCTATCATAATGTTGTTGTTGTTGTTGTTTTTTTGTTGTTTTTTTTTTTCTTTTTTTTTTTGAGGGGTTGTTGTTCTTTTGTGTTTTGTTCTTTCCTTTTATTTTTGTTTCTTTTTATGACAGACATCTGTCAAATAAACATGGCAGGAACTTGATGCAAGTGTTTACAGATGACGACTGCAGTCATTTTTGTTCTAGACTGTATGTTTATAGTCAGATTATGCGTTTTTGTTAGACGCGAAACTAATAAACAACTTACCAGAGCAAATACTTCACACTTCAAAACTATGTTTTGCTTTTTACTGCTAATAATTTTAAGTTTTTCGTCATTTACATGCACTATGTTTTGCCAATTGATAGTCTTGTAACACGTGCTGAACGATTCAATACAATCATTCTTTTAGTGTTTAAATACAAAAACAAATAATCCACAGTCGCTAACATGGACCCAGCACAACGTTACAACTTAGTTTAGCAATACGTGTATTAAAAATAAGGAAACAAAAGTAAGGTCGAGATAACTAGCCTAGTATTACCTGAACATATTTCATATACGTAAATTATTATATGATTGTGATGGGGCAGAAAAAAACGGATAGTGTTTGAACAATATAATTTGTGACTTTTCTATTAAAATTTAAGAAAATCTAAGCGAGCGTGTGAAGTCATTATATAATTCCTTTTTACAATTAACTATAGAATCGATTTTTGTTTATATTTTTTGTCGTGGCTATTTCGAACCCTCAGTGGTACACGTAAGATACTTACTAAAACTAAACTATCAAATAAATAATGGTGTACCCTTTCGGCACCTTCATTTAGCTTCGGATTTTGTGGAAGACGAATATCCTTGTGACAATAAGCATATACACAACCTGTCGAAACTTTATGTTTCGCACAATATAAACAAAGTATGGCACGTAGAATGCTTTTATGCCATACCTAATAGAAAACAATCTTGAATTTGCATCTGTTTATACGGCCAGCAGAATGGTGTTGGAAGATGAACCGCGACAGCTGAATGAAATCAAACAAGTCTTATTTCCCATCTAAAGTGGGTCATGTACATAGCGAACGTATGACATAATAGTCAGTAATTGACAAGTGTATACGATTTGATTATCATATACAGTTTATGGCAAATAAAACTTTGCTTAAGCACTTGAATAGAAATATTCAAGGCATAATATATAACTACTTGGCATTTCCATAAACGTACATGAGTAAACGACTAAAATTGCGAATTTCAAATGTTAACAAACCCAACATTTAAAATAAACATTGCTCGTGATGCAGTTGTTTACTACAAGTCATCAAATCAGAATCACGAGTACTGTTTTAAGATCTAGGGAGAATTGTGACAGAGCCAATCAGGAGGGAAAAGTCACGCCGTAACAAATAAAGCTGGGGAAATTTTGCACCATTATTCAAATAATATTTTTCATAGCAGAATATGACTCCAAAGCACATTGTTGATAAGGATGCATTTATGATTTAAGGTATGTTTCCTGTAGTTATTGAGTATTTCGTTGTTATCATTGTCTCTCGTAACAATATTTCATTGCTTAATCACGTCATGAATAGCATTGAAAATTATGTTTATGTTTGAATTACATTCTTTGCTCGATTTAGTCACGCTCACAAAATTTATAATACATGCTGACTTTAACAGCTTTCCATATTTGTAGAAGACCCAAGTGGCAACTTTGTGCAGTACTTCCTGCATGATCGGTCAACTTGGTAGAACTACCGATGTTCGAAATGCCAGCTGATTAGCTTCCTTCATCCAAAACGAGGTATCAAACCCACGACGATGACAGTCAGGTGATTCGAAGATAGCGACCTTAGCCGCTTGGACTCATACGCTTCTGTTTGAATACAATGTTATTATATATAATGTAGTCAGTTCTACCAGGTGTGTTCCAGTCAACATTTCCCTTATGATAAGTCTTCTTAAACACATTCACACCTGCAGATTTTTTTTTTTTTTTTTTTTTTTTTTTGATTTTTTTTTTATACAAATTAACAGATAAATATAAAAGCGATGTAAATGCGAAGTATTTCACCATAACAATAGCAACCATATCGGGTATTCCTAAGCTTAACCAGTGATCATTTACCTGTACTCGTAATTAGCATTTTTGTAATATAAATATAAAAATACTTATTTTCGTTATATGACATAATACAGGTTTTGTAAATTGCATATATTGTTGGTGGAAATGTGGTATTGCACTCTAATATCTTTACTGAGATACACAAAACAAAGACTTACACGTGCATTTTCGTAATATGACAAAATACAGACTTTGTGAAATGCATATATTGGTGGTGGAAATGTGGTATAGTACTGTAACAATGCATATTTAAACTTGGACGCTACAATCAAAGTGCAAAAAAATATAGTATTTTGAATTATATGCTAGACATATTACTTGTCATATGGAAATGCCAGGTATTTGCTAATTATAAATAGAATTAACTTGCAGACTATCCCAAAACCAACTAACCAACTAGTGAACGTTGTTTGTAGTTAATTTTAAAATGCTCTAGTATAAAGAAACAAGAAACATATTCAAAGCTGAATGTCTTATTTCTGTGATGTAACATTTCCATAATATCAATTAGAACTAGAAGGAAAATAGAACTAACAGACAAAAAGAAATAACAGTACATGGTGTATATAAACGATAATCACATCGGAATACTTTTAGAGTGAACCTTTTAAAAGTCCTCATTATCTTTATTACAAATAGGTTTATTTCTTTAGAGTTCTACATCGACCCGTATTGAGCAATTTAGTATGACTGGAATTACCATATTATGCTAGCACATTTGCCTGTAATGTTTAGTTGATCTCAGTAGCCCCCATTATACAGAATTAAACACTTATTCTATGTGGATGGTTTACTGATTGTTATAGTCAGACATTGAGACAAAGACAAACAATAAAGATAAAATGTATCAACTTGCGTCTGAATGCACGCCATTGTCAAGACTATAAATAATGAAAACAAAACATACAGTCAATTAATTGGTATTGAAGATTTTTAGTTTTTACATGTTAATAAGAAGTAAAATATGTCACATTACCGATAGAAGAACACTGTTAAAGATACATCCAAATCGATATAAATATTTGAATTGATTATCTTAAGGAGACGTTATTATATAGGAGAGACAACTCCTTTAAAAACATTCGAGAATATGTATCCAGTGTAAGATCCCTTGTATTATGTAAATCATCATGCAGCCGGCAAAAACATAACTTTGTCACATTTGTGTATCATAGCTTATTTAGAGCTGCAAACGGTAAGCCGTGTCGGCGGCCTTTCCAGAACAAAATTAATAGCTAAGGTTGGAGAAAATGCCTTCATACATGAGTCGATTCACCTGGTTCGTTAGCGTGCCCGGTGTTAAACATCCATACAAGGGACTCATATCTGAATAAAGATAATTTCATTTGGGTGAGAGAGAGCTCGAACTCAAGATACACACAAAGGAATCAGTTAATTGTACCAACTGCTCATGCATATCATATTATTCTCAACAATCATGATATAAATATTATCAGGTTTGGGACAGATAAAACAGGTTATTAGGGATAGAAGGCAAACATTAATGTTTTAAGGTCACGCATGATAAGCGACATACATATTCAGTCTCACACTTTGAAAAGGCTACTGGCCGAAATAGCAAAGTAAAATCAATAGCACAGAACGTTGATATGCAAAACGTCAAGAATAGAAAATATGCAACATCACACCAACCTATTATAATCTAGTTTGGTACAAAACAGACAAACATGAAATGTCCGATTTGCAAACGGAGTAACATGTTATAAAACGAGAAATATATGTTCTTCTTTGGTTGCATCTTCTTTCATCGTCTAACACGTCCACTCTTATATAGAAACTGGAAACCTAAGATAAACAAAATGAAAGTCAAGTATACGAAAAAAAAGCAAAGATTTGATATGGTATGTTCTATCTATAAAAACAAAATATCTTACAAAATCTAGGGGTTTTTTCCTTGTTTAGTTTTTTGGCTTCAGGCAAATAAGACATATTTATATACATTGTTGCAGCGTTTTACTAGCATTAAGTGATAGAGACTAGAAATGAATGCCTTATGTTTGAAATTGTTTAAAGTAGCAATAACTTTTGTCCTGGCCAAAATTAACGAAAACATTATAAAATCTAATATTTTTACTAAATATATAAACAGTTACGTTAAGGACAAGTTAAGTATATGTTTTGTTTTTAGAATTCCAGTTCGCAAAATCAGGAATTGAACTTATCGCGATGGAAGCTACTATAAACCAAACAAATGAATAAGTTCTCCCGGTTGACATGACAAGAAAATACACTATATCGGACACCTTGTGTCTGGTGTCTTCATCAATCAGACGTCTAAACAGCAGTAACACTACTGGTGCTGTTATAGGCCTGCCAGGACGAACCCTGTCTGTAAGGACTGCAGAACCTTTTTTAAATTTACGTAGTCTCCTGTTAACAGTCATCTATGATACTGCAGACTGCCCATATGATGTGTGCAGTTCACTGAACTTCTTCCTTGAAGGTATTTCTAAAGCAGAACATGCTTTAATGCACGCTTTAATTTCAGATTTTTCTCGCTTTTCATAGCTACATGTATTTTGCTTAGTGTATATTACTACCCTTGATAATACTAAATATCTCCGACACGGTACGAATTTTTCAATAAAACTTCAAATTGCAGAATTACAATTGAGTCTTTCACGAATCATCCATTTAACACACGAGTTAGTTTTAAAGTGGTCATACATGTACATGTTTGTATATATGTAAATATGTTGACAGCTTTTAATTCATGAAATGTTTTTTTGGAATTACAAATATATTCTATGTAATTATAATCCACTATCAATTTTAATCGTTTAATCACGAATGATTGACTGCCGATGGAAAATGTGCAAGTAATAGTTCAACCTGTAGGCATTGCGTTTATGTTATTTTGCGTTGTTTGCTTATATGTCAGTTGGACATACAAGAATGTTGTTCTAGCAGTTGTGAGTTCACTTTTTATACTTCCGGGTTAAACAAGTACAACATTAGCTAAGGTATAACAGGCGAGGGGTGAATATGGAAAGTCAAGTTTGTGCATTCAAGTAAAGAAGGTTCAGCCATTTTCAAAAGTATAGAATAAATATTTGAATGTGTGATAGTAAAGAGTTTGATATGCAACACAAATAACATTATACTTTAAGATTTTTAGTATGTTAAATACTACTTATTGATAATAGGAAACATTTTGTAAAAGGTTGAAGATCAAGGGAAATATTGTAGTTATCTTCCCTGAGCAACGTTTAAAATCATTGCGATCCTTTTCTACTGACAGTTTTCAGTTATATATCTTTTCAATGGAATTAAGATAAAACTAATATGTCCTAGAGTAAAAGCGAATTTAATCTTTTGGCAAGATGGAATGCAATCAAGCAAAGTGATGCCTATTACTGTTTGATTAAGTCTGTCCATGAATGGTAATTAAATGTGCGGTACACAAAACTGCGGTGACATAAAATACGAGGCGCTTGTCTAGCAATCGGGTGGTCGAAGATTCAAGTCCCGTCAAAACGAGTGATGTAACTGATGAGAGACTTTTGCCGAGCCGACAGCTAGTTATTAATGGAAGCCAACTGCCTACCTACCAAGTGCACACCAATGCCATAATAGGAAAATAAAGGTGAAGTGCTCTTTAATGTCATGTCTGCAGGTGTCCAGTAAGCCAGACGGAAAGTCATATTGACCGATACAAAATGCAGATTTAGATGATAATGAATGACGATTATAAATTTTATGATAAATTAAGATAAACGATGTTGATAAAGGTGATGATCAATAAAAATGATGAATATTTTACAAGGTCACTTTATAGCACTTACCTATCAAGAATAGTAACTAAAAGTACGCACATGCATGACGTGCAAAGTTGTTTAAGTGAGTAGTATTTTTAGATCCAAATCCAAATTTACAGTCAAAATTCATACGTTTATCTTTTTTTCATATATTTCAGATCCCGTAGCTTACCCCGTTATCTCCGTAATTCACGTCACATGAATAGTAGATCTCTTATTACGATCAACGGTAATGTGCGTATTTGTAGATAAAGAGACATAGATGTCAGGACGAAATATACCTGATTTGTAAAGGGTTATAGTGTGTGATGGATATTAAGAAAAGCGGCTTCGAAATATATGTTGTGGGTGTAGATATGGAGCAACTGTTTTCAGCATTTTTGAAATAGAGTGGAAGTGCACCAGAATATAATCCTGGAGTTTCAAGTACAAAAAGGTGCATAGTTTATGGAATATTTCTGCCAAAGTTTTAACTATATTATGCCATATGATGTAGGAAATGTGGAACAAATATCTAAGTTAATTTATTGATTTTTTTTTCAGATTGTTTGTATTTTTGAGTATTTTCAGTAACTTCTGAACGTGTAAATAAAAAGTTTTACCTATGAATAATTAATAATAATGATAATAATAATGATGATGAAAACAGCAAAGTATAAATTACTTTTTCTAAAACATTAACTATTACTAATAACCATCCCTGTTTTCGTGTAATAGAATACAGTAAGATGAAACTATAACAAAAATGTGTGATTAAATATTGTCACCGCAAAATTGGCCACTGTATTTACCGCATGTCAATCAGTATATCCACTCGTTACATTAGAAAAAACATTTATAATAATTAGTGATATAGATATCTAACTTTTTTATTAGTTAGGGGAGACAAAAATGTGGAAAATTATTATTCAAGTTAATGATGAGTATTGTCCCTTGAGTTAGTCATACTGTTATCACTCAAAAAGAACACCCAAATGTGATAAAACCACAGTACTGTGTAACATTATCTTTTACTTATTGCCGTGAATCATAATTGATATATGTAAATATCTGGGTTGCCTCAGTTTTAGCTTTCAGAAATTCAAAGGAAATATTCTGACCAAATGCATGATACAGTTTAGGACATGTTTAAGTTAACTATTAGAATATTCTAGTAAAATGTAGCTTGCATTTTTAGTGTAATATATGAAATATGGTATGACATATTTTACAGATAAGAAAGTACAGTTAAACTTGTCTTTAAAATGCACCCTTTAGAAATGACAATATGACAATGATGCCATTTTTTGACAGATAACTTCATAAACATTGTAAAGTTAAATTATATGGTATAATGGGGGGGGGGGGGGGGGGGGCGGGGAAGAAACGAATGACCTCTACTTGCTAGTATAATGATAGTGAGCTTTATTCCAAGCTTGTCTTAACACTCTTCTTTGACATCGGACGTAAACAACTCACACTTGTTCGATACTTCATTACAACATGCCGCCTCGCAACTAGTTGTTTTATAACAAGTAAAGCCACATTACCGTCGACATTACCGTCCTCGAAGTATGAAACAATAGTTTAATAGTCCAGTTTTGGTTTTCTCTAAAGTGTGCAAAAGAATATTACATATTATAAACTCTAACGAATCAAAAACCGATGATGACTTGAAAAAATAAATGTATTGGTTTTAAGACATGGCATTATTCGTGTGTCTTTGTCTCTTTTTTCAGCATTATTTCCAGGCAGATCAACACAAATACGTATCAACCTCGTCGTCAGTCTATAATTAAATAAAAAAAATGGCATGACAATTGTGGTAAAAAAAACAACATTATTTATTGAAGAGATATTTTAAAACTTTAAACTTTAACTAGGAAACATTGAATGCAAAAACTTGAACTTCACAAAGTGTCAAGTAGTCAACCAAAGACGGAATCCTTATTATCCGAACCCACAATCTAATAACCGACTCTGCTAGTTCGAACGTAAACACATATCGTATAACTTCTTTGTTATACCCATGGTATATATGTCATTATATGTCTTTGTAAACCAATAACTCTTATGCCCAAAAATGTTAAATAATATATATCTGATGAATCCAACTACTTTTCAAATTTTGAATAATATCGCCCGACAAAATTTCTGTCTAGAAAGAGAAACAGATAGCAAAAAGTGCATAAGTGAAATTTTAGTACCAATATTTCTTGTTTACAAATGCAACCATTGTCGAGTTTGAGCATTTTAAAGGGACTTGACTCAGAATTTTACTAAACTTATCTTTCTTTAAAATCGAAGTCATATTATGAACATCAGAATATGAGCTTTAGTTTCTAATAAAATCATAATTTTTAACATGCTAATTTAGCTAAAAAGTGTTTGAGTCGGGAATCGAACAAGAAAATTTCCCCACGATCCTGACAAATTAACAAGGGGAAAATTTTTTCATAATGGTCGTTTATATAAAGCTTTATCATTAAACCAGTTAACCATCGGTACCCTGTGACAAACACCTTTCGATCTAAATTGGAGAAATTAGTAAATCAATTGATTCATATGTGTTTCCGTAACATACAATCTGTCAGTAACTAAGTTTCAAAGTATTCTTAAGAAATAAAGCAATATCTTCCTAATATCTTAAAATGTTCTTGTTTCATTGTTGTCATATGATCTGGAGGTCAGTCACTTTAAAGGTGCTGTTCTTCCCGTAGTAACTGATACCATAATGCATCACTTCTATTTTGCAATGGCTAAATATTTATATATATACATGTATTATTATTTATTTTAGATAAATATTTTAGGTAAAAATATTTATATCTCGGCTGCATTCTTTGAATCTAGCTGCTCCTATTGAACTTTTGCCCTTGTTTGTTATGGTATGTTTCTATTTAATCTGTTTGATTAATGCAGATTTATAACACTTTTACTATGTCAAATTATCTTTAATTTTAAAATTAAACGCTGATGACGAGAAAGTGTTTCCATGGTTGATCTACTCTCTGACATATAAAAGATAAAAGGTAAGGGTAGATTTTCCGGAAGCACAGAGCACCCAAAACACAGCCATAGAGCCATGCATCGAAAACTAGGCCCACAACAAAAAGAAGCTGTAACGGAAAAATATTGTAGACGGCTTACTTCACGTTCCTAAAATGCAATCTCCCTATAAGACATAAAAGAATCGACTTAGGTTAAAGGTTTATACAGTCCGAATCACAATGTGCTGTAAACTCGGAACGGGATCCGCGGGACACACTAACTCTCTCATGAACAAAATATGCAGGACGTTTGTTAGTAGTTCCCTCTTTGTTGAATATATAAAGATGACCCAATTTGATCAGATTTCAAATGATTGTTCTATAGATAAAAGCAAACCAGCCTAATCATTTAATATAGTCATCGTTAAAGAAAATTTGAAAACAAACTGCGTTACCTCTTACACCGACATAAAACATTTGACATACTGAATATTCATAGTGCGAGCAGAAATAGAAAAGCATTGAAATGGTTTATAACCAGGAATCTATTTAAATATTCTTCATATGTTTTTGCCAATTTGAAATGTTTATGACAGAGTTATTGATTTTGCTTGCCATTATGAAATGCATTTTATTATTCTAAAAAAATTGAAAATCATCGCTCCGTGTTGCAATGGTACGCTGGTAAGTATTAAAGGAATTAAACTTTAACAAAATCGACTGAGCGCAAGTCCACAGTCTAAAGATCATAGTGCTTAATGTGTTTATGTTGCTAACACTTCAAGCTAGCCTACATGACAAAGTGTATTTTAAAATATATATAAATTCTATGAAAATTACTTATAAATTGGCTCTCAGAAATCTAATCAGTTCGATGTTGTAACTAATAGCAAATAACATTTCTAGTGTATATATTTAATGTTACCTTGTGTGTATTAACAGCAAGTATTTAAAAAATTCCTAACAAAGATTGCACTTTTCGTCATTAAGAATGTTGCTGATCACTTGTATTGTTACGTGTGTATTACTTATCTTTACATGCTGTATTACTATACCTAGTGTCCCTTCTACCTGGAAATTTATAATTGGCATATGTGTGGTCTATAAAAAAAGCTAAAAATGCACAACACACATAGAATTTCTTAGAAAGCATTTGTACCTGCATCAATTTACAAGACTAAGTCCTTTTCAGAGTTCAGTTTTCATAATTATTCAAATATACCCAGCTTTAAACATTATTCAACACATATGAATAAAAATAGGAAGGCTCTTAACTCTTGAACAAGAACGGACAAATATCGCGGTCAAAGAAAGCAGCCTACCTTTAACAAAAACCCTTACAGCAGTGTGTATATATAGATGGGTAAATGATCGACACCTACATAAAATAAAATCTATAACAAGATCTTACGAACGAAAGTATTGAACGCAACCTAGCAACATAATAGCAGTATTGGTTTGATTTCGTCTGTTCATGAGGTAATGAAATGTGTAACGCCCCTCATACCACCAAGTACTTCTATTATGTTAAAATCTGAATGTGCACAATTATACCAAAGGACCAAAAATATAACAACACTGCGTCCAAGTACAGGCGTACTTAATACAGCCGGCATACGACACTTAAAGACTGCTGTTTGATAGTCAATAGAATATATAAGAAGATGTTTTGAAGGCATGAATCGCAATCCAGTGAAGGAGCGAAACAACAAAACACAAATCTTAACACAAACGAATGGCAGAACATAGTGAAACACGCCTAAAAACAGTCAGTGTCAAACACACCACTGGGGATGTTAAAATGAATAATGATGCGGACCAAACCTACTTACGCCAACATATTCAAAGTTAAACAATAGTGTTTACAAAAGTTATCCCCACCAGGTAAATACTGGATATTTCGTTGAAACAAAAGGCACAAAATGTAAATCACAAATAAATGTAACCTAGAAATGAATGCAGAAAAATATATTTCAAAGTAGGACATAAATGTTGATTTTTAATAATACTGATACTGCTTTAGACGGCAAATTAAGAAGTGAAACTAGGCCACGTTTTTATAGATAAAACAATTACTGCATCAAAATTTTATTATTATAGATTAATAATCTTTAATGTAGAACAAGATACTTTTTAATATTGACAGATCAGCCGTAACGAAATCAGAAAATCATTATCACAGGTACGGTCATGTTGTCCTTAAACATGTGTTTTATGTCAAAAGGAGCACCGATATAGCACAATGCATGTTGTCACTTAATGCTGAAATCTATTCAGCTGCACTGCAGATCCATCCATGAAGTTCAGGGCTACTTCCTGAGATTAATTTAGTACTGGCATCTTTACTGTTAATTGCTTTCCATACTAAAGCGGTGTTTCATTTGTAGCGTAGTGTACCTGAAGGTTGTCTTGAACACAACACATTACAACAGTTAAACACTTAAATCATTTTATATATCTGTACTCCGATGAATCTATATACAAGAAATAAATAGTCAATAAAATTGCTTTCCAAAAGTGCCTTAAATAAACGTGTACTTAAACGTTCAACTTGTGCGAAAGCACAACATCTCTATAATTTTAATTATTAGTATCCATATCGAAAATGGACACATCATAGAGGATACACCATTTAATACTATTAAAATGGTTTCAAGGAATTTAAGCTTCCATAGCTTTTCCTTTACAATTACAATATAAGAATGCACCATTGCGTATCAATAAAATGACTATTTACAGAATGAAATATGCATAAACAACAAAAAAATGTGATCTTCATATCATACAAATATATACATTTGAGGTTCCCTTGCGTTTCTTTGATCATTTTGCTATTTTCAGCATTTTCAGCTAAATAATCACATCTTAATAAAATTTCATCATGATTTCGTACGAATTTCAAAGGAATACGAAAATTAGCCAAGTACATTCTTATTCAATTTCGTCTCGAACTCCAAATGATGAATAAGTTAAATTTCTTGTTTTTAAAACCGAAAAAGCTTGTATTTTGTAAGAACTATGTATGAAAATAAAGGTCTTACTGTTAGCGGCATCACATCATTTTCGGCGTGTCATGTATGGTGGTGGTACTTGCACATTGATCTCGCGACAACCCATCGTAGAAGTCCGACATCCTGTCTGCGGCGCCATAAAAGTTCTTGTAGCGTAGTGTACCTGAAGGTTGTCTTGAACACAACACATTACAACAGTTCTAACATTTATTTTCTATGAAGAGCAATGCACAGTAACTTATAACTGTTCAGTTGAATATAATCAATGTTCAATAAGTCTTTTGAAACAGTTCTGTTTACTGATCTATTCAACAATTTCTTAATTATAAATATATTTCAAACTAGCTCTTAACAAAGCTTATTAAGTTTCAGCTCATGAGAGCGGGAACAAGTCCCTAAGTCCGCCACTTGGGCAGTCTCTCTCCTTGATCACAGAGTGTATTGAGTTTATAAAGGATTATACAGGAAAACACAGCAGACACATTATCTAATTTCCCGATCACTTAAGGATACCTACAAGTTCGACAAGCCTTAAGCTACTGAAGATTGTCAAATTCTAACTTGTCAATTTATGAAATGTACAGTTTTCATCTTCTATAATTTTTAAAATCTTAAACTTTTGAAAGAAATACCCGAAATAAAATACAAAACACCTGAGCATTACACTATACATTGGCAAGACAATTTCAACAACTAACGTATAGAAGGGATGCAAAAATTACTTTTGATTTATCTTCTCACATACCATATCTGGCAAAAATTGCCCCATTTATGTTATTTCCTTGCATACCAGACGGGGATTTCCGGTATCTTTACCGGTGCTGGAAAAATCAATCTTACACCCCGGGGTGTAAGATGACTCTCGTGCTGTAAATGACGTATAACGAACTACATATATGTAGAAGATTTATGTAGTTATTTATATTTTATTTAAAAAAAGGAATAAAAATTCAATACCTTGACAGTTCCTATTGGTTCCTGATAGTATATTTCTCGATTCAAATCACGTTATTTTATCAAAAATTCATAACGTTACGCTGCAACTGATAAAACAAAACTGGAACTAAACATTGTTGTTTGTTTTGAAACGTCATGACGTCTTTACTCTTTACGGGCGTTGGTTTCCTGCGCTTTGTTTAAATACATTGCCATAAGAAATAGTTCTAGAAATAAAGCCGTTCGATTGATTTTATCTTTATTATTATTTCTTGAAATCGGTATGCAAGAAAAAGATTCTGTCACTGGTTATATGTGCAGATGGAAATATCCGGCTCTCGGGTAACTGTTTAGGCGGTAACTCGGCTGGGAGCCTCGTTACCGCCTAAACAGTTACCCTCGAGGCCGGATATTCCCATCTGCACCTACAACCAGTGAAAGAATCTTATATTCTGTGTTTCCTTATTTCGGTAAGGTTTCAAATTCGTCAAAACACATGGCCGCTAGGGTCATGGCCATTGTTCAAAATATATGTAATACACCGTGTGTAGTTAGTGAAACTCGTCAAAAACAGCAGTGCCTTCCCCTTTCCTTTGAAATTATTTGACAGAAATGTTCTTTTGATAACCATTTATTTAGATCGCTCAATTAGTTATCGTTAAAGGACACAGCCACTGGCCACCAGAGGGCGTTGGCATGTTTTCCTGTGAGGAAACTGTTAAACTCTCAAATTATTCTGATTCTCTAGTAATGTTTGCCAGTGGGCGTTATCACATTTTCATGTTCGTATATATAGTGGAAACTTTTAAAAATCTTCTTGTCAGAAAATACTGAACTTGCATGATTTTAGAATAATTGTACACAAGTGCTTTTGGGTGGGGCTTGACAAGATTATACCACAGGTGGAAGTAACGTACTTAGGATACAATGAGCAATATACACTTAGATATATCTACGACGTTAGAATGGATCGCACCTTTTTAACAACGTTTATTTTTTCAAAACCAGTACATGTTACGGTAAATAGGAAAAATCAAAAGGTCAGCACTGTCTTATAAGTATTGTATGCAGTGAATATAAAGACTGCCCACTTTACATCATATTTCTCTTCAGTCATTCACGCTGTTGATGTCTGTTCAGCATTCTTATAAATATATACTATCTAATAGTCAGTGGATTTTATTACTTCTAATTAAAGTAACCAAAATAGCACTTTTAAATTTAGTAACATTTACATAAACCTAAAGGCATGTCACGCTAACGACAATCAGGACAAGTTATCTTTCCCTGTGTGAAAACCAATGTCTTAATACAGTTATACCGAGTTATTACTCCAGTTGATGGTTGTTGTGCAATTGAAAACCCTTCCTTTCATTACCATCATGGAACACACAATACAACACGTGTTTATCAAAGACTGATTTTAAGATCTGTTTCAGAAATACCCAAAATGTGTCCTAACGTATTGGAAATGTTATGTTCTTGTAAACGCAAACATTTACTATATCAATGCCGTACATTTTTAACGAATGTTAAGTCTAAGTCAATTCGGGACAAACATTGTTCCATTAACAGCCTCCTGCATATTATTGGACGCCAACAGATCCCACATATGCATATCTTCATGATAGCTTGCAGCGTAATATCCGTTTGTTCTGTGACATAATTATGAATGCGCAGTGCTGGGCTGATGCCGCCATGGTCGAAGCTTGTATAAATGTCTCAGTACCTGGTAAGGAGTCTTCTATTATAAAGACTGAAAACAAATAGTATAATTAACAAAATAAGATGCGAATTCTAATTAATGGTAATCAATTAATATGCAGTTTATGAAGGTTGTACTTACACTGAGCAGCACTGACTGCAAACACCTGAACCTTGCAAAGCGTCAAGTAGTCAACTGCAGACGGAATTCGTGTTATCCGAACCCACTGTCCAAAGGCGGACTGTGCTAGCTGGAACGTATTCACTCATCCAACAACTCCTTTGTGATAACCATAGCGTTGATAACTGCACCTCCTTCGGCCAGAAGAAATAGTAACTGCTACGATATCTTATATTTACCCCGCATCATACGGATGCAAATTGATTCAATCTGACTAAAGTACTTGATCTTCGCGTAGCGTAATAGGAGATGTACTTTAGTCAGATTGCAAATTTATTCAAAACAGAACACGTTTCTAGTTCCTCTCCATTTACAAAGCTAATTGGGTTGATCTAAAACATTATTGTGTGGCAATTTAGTTTTAGTTTTTCGTCCTGAAACATGTTTTGTTTTTCTAAATATGTAAGGAAATAACCTTTGTTAAATATATTAGCTCACAACTTATTCCAAATTTTCTATATATAACAACGATAACTATAGGATATATTTCATTTCTTTAGTTGACACTTCCCTAAAAATGAAAACATTGTACCTAAGAATATTCAATTTTTCAAACTGGAATAAGAGTTGGAACATTTTTACAATGGTCATTTAACAATTCGTTTAATAGCACTATAACGTTATTCTTATAAATGGCAAGATTAATCTGTACCGATATTTAACTTAAACATAGAAATTACGTAAACTATCAATGTAAATAAATGGGAATATACATTCATGCGCCATGTAAAACATATGAAGAGCCTCGGATGACACATAAATATTTAGTTGAATTATTGATGTAGACGAATTAAATTTCATATCACAAAGCTTGTAAGAATGCTTAAAAAATCATACTTGATTGTTTTGTTAACACTTTCAGATGGAAGTACAGCACTGGTTCCACCACTCTATTTGTCTAACATGTGAAAAAAGTTTATTTCATAGACAGACAGAATTTATTTTTTCTCCCACAATTAGACATGAACCTACTTGTAAACTGCTGCATAGTTTAGTAGGTATGTCAAGTATAATTTTTACAAAACTAACAGACGAATGTGAAATCAATACCCGTCCAGGTGACGGGTAATTTGCTGATAACACTTTCTATTACGACGAAAACTATCAAAATGTATCTCTGTCCCCACCCAAACAAACCCCTCTCAATCAAAGCTGTGATCTCCAAAGTTTTCAGAAATAGTTGCGTATTTAATCCGAATAAAATGGAATCATTTCGGTTGTATACCAATAAAAATTGTTTTTATTTCATACAAAATGTCATGGAACTCACGATCCCACCACCCATAGATCTGCGTCCTCCCTATTAAGCTAAGCGGGTGGGCTAGCAAGAAAAGTGTTCTATGTATTGAAATTGATACAAGCGAGAAATAGTGACCTCTTGACCCCCAATTTACGCGCACATCGGCTTTAAATGAAAGAAATCATCTTTTTAGCTCGGCTTTTTTTTTACTACAAGGACATTTTTGATCCTACATTTTTTACACGTACAATTAACAACCATATTTAGAAAAAAATAATACGACAAATAATACAAGTTGGCTAACTATGAACATGACCTTTCGGAATTTTTGTTGAATAAGAGGAAAACACATTTCACTTTTGGCATCTTATTCGAAGGATACGATTTTTACATTTCCGCCGAAACGTGCAAGTCGTTTCATTTTCCATTTCTTGAATGCAAATAGGTACCTAAGAATAAAGTGATTCTTCGTAGGAAAAATTAAAAACCAAACAAAGAAGACCAAAACTACGGCTCTTACAAATGACACATAGTCATGTCAGACTGAGGATTTGTTCCAAGTCTTATTGAAAACATCCATGAGTTACAAAGTTCGGGGCAACGAACTAATGAAGGGACGGGCGGACACTGCAATTACTTTATGCCACCTATTCAGATATATATATATATATATATATATATATATATATATATATATATATATATATATATATGAACAAAGGCTTAAGTAGGTCTGTGATAAGCTATTTGAAAAGAAAAGTATGTAAATATCAAATGAAGAAATAGCCTGTGGAAAGAAATAGCGACATTTTCTGTAGTGACATTACCAACAAACAGACGAATTTTTAGAAAACTGAAACCCACATAATTTCACAAAGCGGAATATGTTGGTAATACTAGTGATCAAAAGAGAACATATTCTATTATCTGTATGTAGTCGGTAAAGTATGGGAAAATGTCTAGAAATATGAGAACATCAAAGAAAATGATTTGAGGACTGTCAGATGTATGACTGTGTTATCCTGTATTTGCAGGTAACATAGATTACTTTTCCATTACTGCACTAACAAAAAAGGAACAAGATTAGAACAGACAAACAGGTTCACTCTGTAACTCCTCTCCACCATTCAGCTGTTTTCATGGACTAACGTCTTTTGTTAAAAATCGAACTAACTTGAAAAATCTTGGTGAAGGATCATCAAAGGAACTGTCCTGTATAATTACTTTAACATATTACCAGCAGATTAGGAGATGTCGTCTGAACAAGATAATTTGTTCATTTGCGTGAAACTGTTTTAAAATCGAGCAACCAGTTTCTGATAAAACATTTTCAAACTTCCCACTTGATACAGTTAAAAGAGACTACTTCCTATGACAGCCAAGTTATAACGAATCGTAATAAATTAAACAAACTTGGTGGAGAGTCACCAGAGAAATATCATTATGAAATTATTTCATACATAATCAGACCAGTAATTATGTTTGGTTTGTTTTAGCTCTCCGACCAAGTGGGAGCGTTGAGCAGCGTTGGAAATTGGATCACCCAAGAAACACCCAAGCAAAGTTTCAACATCTTTCATCTGATGGTCTCAGAACAGATGACGTTTGAAGAAACTTTTCAGCCGACAAATGGTAGGAAAGCTCATCTTGTGTGCGATGTTTTCTTGTGAACTACTGCATAAAGATTACACTTGTACTAAGACATAATTTACCCAGTCAGTTAACAAACAGACTTATAATTTGGCTCGGTTTACTGGAAGGATATTCCATAAACGGACTGATCTTGCATCCTGTAAAGTAGGAATTGGAGTAGTATTGTGCATACGACGGTAGGATAATACATGTTAGATGTCTAATCATGTTGAGATGATGCTAATCTGCGTGTATAAGGTTACATTTGATTTTGTTTTGTTAGGTTTAACGTCGGACCGACACAATTATAGGTCATATGGCGATTTTCCAAGAGGAAGATCCCGGATGCCCCTCCATGCATTATTTCATCACGGGCGGGCACCGATCTTCAGTAAACAAGCTCAAGCTTTTCAAATGTTCCATAGGCTTGCATTTTACACACGGAAAAATGCATTTGTCGCCATAAAATCAATATTTTAAAAAAAAATCTGAAAATCAAAATAAAGTAAGTACACCCAACGGCATTTAACCTAAAATACAGTAATGTTTAGTTTTTATCTGAATCCTTCATACCAAATCCGCAATTTACGAAATGACGTTGGTATATCAAACAGTAAATACAAAACTAACCAAACCATTCACAAGCACGACATTGGATATCATATGTGCAACATTTTCAAATAATTATTCAATCAATTACATTTTAAATGAAGCAATGTAGAATGAAAATATGTATACAATATTACAATTAAGGAGCGCGGAATTAAATGCTTTATACAATAAATGTTCAAATACCATCGCAGACCATAAGCAACACAAAATCGTCAGTGCTTGTATGTGTTACAATTGAATCAAAATGATGAAATGTATTGAATTATTTTAGAAAAGTGCAGATCACCGCTCCCTGTTGTATCGGTACGCTTGTAAGTATTAACAAATAAATACCTTTTGATAAGATCGACAGAGTGCAATTCTACAGTCTAAAGATCATAGTACTATTTATGATGTTCGTTTCTTCACACTTCAAGCTAGCCTATATGACTTAAGTGTTCCTAAAATATTTATAAATTCTATGAATAGTAAATATCCTTGCAATTTAGCTCTCAGAGATATACTAAGTAATTACTTTGATGCTGTAACTTTCGCAAAAGGTAAAATATCTTGATGTAAATTTCTGGAGTATACTTTTAACATTATTGTATGTGTATTAACAGCAAGTATTTAAATAATTCAAACAACGATTGCGTTTTTCGTCATTAAGAATGCTGATCACTTGTTTTGTAACATGTGTATTGCTTATCTTTACAAGCTCTATTACTTTACCTATCAGTAACTTAAACGTGGAAATTTTAATTGCCATATGTGTTGTCTATACCAGAAAAAAAATCAAAACTGCACAACACACTTAGAATTCCTTAGAACATATATTTACCTGCAAAAATTTACACGCCTTACCAAAACTCAATTTCCATACTATACAATGTATCATCAGCTTTAGACATTATCCAACACATAGGAATTGAAAATTGGAAAGCTGTACTATCTCTTAACTCTTGAATAAGCGTGCAGGTAAAAGTAAGGACAAATATCCAATCCAGAAAGAAAAATCGCAATCAAAGAAAGCAGTCTACCTTTAACGAAGCCCACACAGCAGTGTATATATAGAGGGGTAAATGATCAACATCTACAATAAATAAAAAATCTATAACCTACGGAAGCAATAATAGCAATCTCGGTTTTGACTGAGTCTGTTCATGAGAGGTTATGAAATGTGCAACACCCCTCATGCCACCTAGCACCGGCTTAAGCGAAATTCAGTAGAAGTTTTGACGGACGAACCACGACGCATTAAAGATAATCAAAAAAAAAAAAGCTTACTGCTCAGGTGAACTTAAAAATAACAAAACGATAAAAATTAAGGATAAATATTTTATTATATTTATATAAATATAAAGGCTACACTGTATTATGTGCTATAGTAAATGTAATAATTCGAAATTGATTTTCGAAAGATAATTCGACGGGGCACATCTCCAGATTTATTTCCGTTGTTAAACGTAAAATAATACATTCATTAATAAGTTCCTACATTTGTATCAATAAACTGTCTGACTACTCGACCCGCCCGCTTAGCTCAGTAGGTAGAGCGTCGGTCTACGGATCGCGGGGTCGCGAGTTCGATCCTCGGGCGGGGCATATGTTCTCTGTGACTATTTGATAAACGACATTGTGTCTGAAATCATTAGTCCTCCACCTCTGATTCATGTGGGGAAGTTGGCAGTTACTTGCAGAGAACGGGCTTGAACTGGTACAGAATCCAGGAACACTGGTTAGGTTAACTGCCCGCAGTTACATGACTGAAATGCTGTTGAAAACGGCGTTTAACCCAAAACAAACAAACAAAAAAGACAATGACAACTCCCAAAACAAAGATACATTACATCTTAATATCATGCTACTGTTATGTAATCAGGGTTATCCCCAGGATTTTGTTATAGCCGGGTACACCTTATAGCGGTTTTTTGCAAAAAGCATACTATTCATTTAGGTATATTGAGATGATAATATAATAATTATTAGAATGATATGAAACAGCTTGTGAAAATGTAAATATATATATATATTTATCTACGGTGGCTTATTAATAAGTAAACACATCAATAAACTGCAAGAATCTTTGTTTAATACTTTCAACTTGATTTTCTTGGGAATAAAAGAAAACATGTGTTGAGAATTTGTCTTGCATTAGTTAGGTGTTTATCAAAACAGGAAACAATGCCAATCTATTTGCTCCTATCAGTGTCAAACACAAGCTATCTTTTAAATAATATGTGTTTCAGTTGAAACTGAAGCTCATTTCATGAAAGAATATTTAAAGAAAAATCAATTTATCGAATAATTGCAACTTTCTTCCTTCTCTGACACTGTGTATTGACTTATTCGAATGTGTGTCGTCCAAAATACCCTACAGTTTCGGGTACAATTGTTGTCGATTTTCGCAAATAGCGGTTGTATCTTTGCAAGTTTTGCAATTATTTTAATTGAAATAGCCTAGCTACTACTTGCTGGTTGCGGAGCAGACACTATAAATGGTTCAGCAGGTTCTGCCAGCGTCCGATTCAGCTAAACAGATTTGTCAATATCTGCTGATCGATTTCGTTTTAATTGATATCAAAATTGATTACATGCAATATAAAACTTTGTTTGCTCTATACAATATTTGAACGCGTTGTATTTCCCCTCAACATAAAATGTAGTCTGTAAAAAACGGTCGTGCACGGAAATGAAAGTACAATTTGATAGGCCGATTGTTTGTAACACTGTCCGTTAACACGTTCCGCGACTATAACAATATCGATTTTGCCTCTGGGCATGATCAAAACAGGTAATTATCGGCTAGTTATGTTTACAGGTGATAAGATGTCTACATGTCAGTTTGTTTCTTGAAATTTTATTGCCGGGCGCTAAAATATTTAAGCCGGAAGGAGCGCCCGGCTGAAAGCGCCTGCGAATAACCCTGGTCTAGTGTAAAAAGTTTAAAATAAATGTCATTTAAATGATATGGTTTTATTCATTGCTTTAAGACACTGACCTCCAGATTTTGGCAAAAAAATGATTTTTCTTTAAAATTGAAGTTTGGTCATATTATAAACATTAGAATACAAGATTTTGTTTCCAAACTATATCCAAATCAAGACAAAAATGCCAGAGTCAGGAATAGAACTCGGGCCGACACGGCAATAAAAAAACTTTCCCGCGGTGTTGACCAACATAGGACGGAAGAATGTGTATTATATAGATATTTATAACTAAGACAGTTTACTCCGAGTAACACGTAACAAACCCTTTTCAATTTTCAATGTGAAGATTATTATAAAAAGTATTATTTCTGAGTGTAATTAGTATTAAAAGTATTATTTCTGAGTGAAATACCTTGCCATTTTTTTTTAAATAAGGTTTTATACCTTGCCATTTTTTTTAAATAAGGTCTTAAATGTGTTACATGAAAAATGGTACTGGTAGCTCCCTTGCTGGGCACTGAGTATTTAAAAGGTTGTGCCAGGGTGAAAAATAGACCCAGGCTAGTAACTGTTAGAGGATACCGAGTTTGTCACATAAGAGCTTTATACCTCATGTTCGTCGGTTTATCATAATTATGCGATATTAGATAAAGATTACCATTACTACTTGAAGACTCTTTTGATGTTTAGACTACTAAATACCTGAAGCTTTATTGCAGCTTGTGATTTTACCACAGAAGATATTGTGACCGTTATTGTTCATTTTCTAGTGTCCACTGACCGCGTTATACAGGGTCACGTTATATAAAAGGTCATTATATAGGGAATTGCAACGATCAGACCAAGGAAGACAGTTATGGGCAGCGTCACGCTATATAAAGGTGACAGTTAATGCAGGGTAAACTTTTTAAAAATTGGGTCCTGTATACTTTTAAGCTTAATGTTTAATGTGGATTTGTTATTAAAAATTCATTACTGTCGGTATTACTGTACTTATTTGTGCAATTATTTTAAAAATGGTAAAGAAGTGCTTTTTATTTATACAAAGCCATCCAATATTATTTGAATACATTCAAAACTGGATACCTTTTTCTAACGCAAAACATATAATGACAAATATATGTTTAATGTGACGTCAAAGTAAAAAACATCATATTAAACTTACGGTACATGACTGAAATGTTTTACTTTCCCAAAACATTGACATCACATTACAGTTACTAGATTTGCCATCAACATTTTATAATATGGTTTTCAATCATAAAATATCGTCAAATAATTGCCGTCTGGCTAATATTAGTTGAGATAGTCGGGTATTTGTGTCATCAGTTAGGTCCGGGATATATGCTAATTTAAGGGACCTGAAACTGTTGATTTTACGAGATAACTGAAGTAAAGTTTTGAAGTAAAAGCATGAAATAAAGGCAATTTAATGACAGTAAGTGTAATTATGTATTAAGTATTACATAAATCGTTCAATTCAACGTCAAATCCATCACTTACTATATGTATCAAAAAGTAAGCAAAATAAAAAGGAAATATATTATCTTAAGTGGCATAATAACCCGACATACACAGTTCACGTTAACAACCTCATTAAATATTTGCGCACACATGATCTGCGGAAAATATCTTCACTCTGATATTTTGAACGTAGAGTAACGTTCTGTAATAACGAGATTGAATTTGTGTTAAGTCTGAATCTCCCTTTAATATCGGAAAACTATGTGCAGTAAACGACCATAATTTCTTTGATTTCAATCGTGTTCTGGGCATATGAACTTTCAATTTAGTGCCAAGAATGCCTCTGATACAAACAGAACACGTCAATTTTGCCGTGTAAAGGAGAACAAATAATTATCAAACTCTGTAAGAGTCTCCGGTTTGCAGAACATTATTGAGACAATGATGACTATAAAATGTTCATAAACAGCAGAAAACATGGCGGAAATTGACATTTTCTTGGACTAGTGCCAACTTATCCAGACATACTGCAGAATATGGCATTAAATTTAATCTATGTCAACATAAAGTGCCTTATTTAATCTTGATTTTACTTTTGCGAGATGCAAGGGAGTCATTTACAAGAAATGTTTTTCTACATTGAAACAAAATTGTCATGTATAATGCAGAGTATATAAACATCATTTGACCATAAAAGTACATATATCAGTATATTTCACAAATGTAGATGAAATCACAGAAAAAAGGAGAAACATTTCTTTGTGTAAACAATCCTCTTAAGCTTAAATACATTTTTATTGTCAGTTTTCCAGAGTATAGTGGTAATTACGAAAATCATTTCTTTGATCTTTCTTATTACATGTTTAACCGATTTCCGAAATAGACAATGTAATGTCCAACCTATATTAAACATTTTAGACACACCGAAATAGGTTAATTCGAAAATATCACGCTTTAATAATGATGTAATAGAACAAGTCATCTCATACAAAATCTAGCCTATATTAGTATTTAGATGAAATCGGTTGAAAAAGAACAATGATGTATCATATTGAATAGGTTATTTTCCACGTCCCGTTGCAAATCGTCTAATCCATTATTAGACCACGATAATCCGTAAATAGCCAATCGCAAAGCAGACTTGTACCCGTCTATATTTCATATACAACAGTAGCGTTGTATATATATCGGGGGAAACTTGGGCAAAACACGCGTGAATTTCGTGTCAATTTACCATCTAACAATACAGGCTAAAGCCGGAGTTAAATGACCTTGCAATATTCTCACCAGTTATAAATGGAATAAAAAAATATGACTGACTATATTAATATCGTAAAAATGACCCCATGTTATTGGATATCAATAAAATTGAATTACAATAAACTACATATTTGTAGTGTAGAACCAACTGGGTAAAAACGTAATTTACACATTCATTGAAACGTTTCCAACAGTTGTAACTTTTTATGTTCACTTGTTATAAAATAGACATGTCAGCACGATCCTTACATTTGCAAACAACTGGATCCAGTTGTTCGAAACTTTAACAGTCGATTAACTTTATCAGTAGATTTCGACAATTTAGAAAACTTAGAAAATCAAATGTACTTGTTAAGGATTATAATAAACACTAAATCATCTTTACAGTAAAATTAAAACATCATACTAGTGTTTCCCACCCACCAAGACTAGTATCTTGAATAGAAATTTAACAGGCGGTTAGTATAACAGCTTAATGCAGTGGTCATGGGTTCGAGCATCATTGGTGTCACGACCATGACTTCTTATATGACCCCAGTACTGGTTTTCATAGGAAACGGACTCGAGAGTGGTTACAATAACCTTAAAGCTTTCATCACAATCCAGCTAAAACAAATTAGATAAACTAAACTAAACTAAATTACAGCCCGTTAAAGTTTCGAACAACTTGGCCCAGTTAGAAAGTAGAACAACTACATCTTTCTTACACAAAGGGCACGCTATAGTAAAAGGCGTTCGTAGTCCTACGGGCATCTACGCACTAACTATATCCTGATAAACAAAATAAATAAATAAATAAAAATATCTAAATAACTATCTAACTAACTAACTAAATAAATAAATAAATAGATAGATAGATAAATAAACACCGTCACTGGTTCCTGTTTAAATAAGAACACAAAAGAATATAACCATAATTATTTTGTCACTTTACACCGATTGTTGAAAAGTGATTTCTAATAGAATCTGATAATTTGTATGTGATTATGTATATTACCAGTAAGCACTAGTCCATACTTAAAATGCCAGATTACTTCAAATAACAATATTTTTTTATCCATCATGTTTACCTCCGATTTGCTGTCAGCCTTTTTTTGTAGTTTCGAAACCTGGCTATCTTCTTGAATCAACGTATCTGTCATCGTGTTTCGCCAAAATGCAAACCCCTCACAAAAACTAATTGTTCAGCATGCAGTTCAATTTTGAGTATTTTTGAGAAATCCATATTTAACTGTTTAGCATTTGTGATTGCAAATGACTCAAAGTGTTTATGAACGTTAAATCTTAGTAAATCCGGTATTTGAGTAAAACTGAATTTATACAAATAACCTGCATTCTTTCATATACCCTATAGTAGTCGCAACTTGACCGCGATGGTTGACCTTAGGCTGATTATTCATATCGATTATTTCATTGTAGAAATAAGGGGTGTTTAGGGTAGCCGTCTATTTTAAATTTATAAATGCAAAGGGATGAAGCGTTATATTTACACTCCTTTTCAATAATAGGTTGTAGCTATTTATGTATTATAATGCAAAGGTCAACCATCGGGGTCAAGTTGCGTCCACTATACTGACAAATAAGCGCTAACGGTACAAAGATAATATCACTCTTATAAAAACACGTTAATCCTAATTTCTATAGAACGCGTGGGAGAGCTTTTTTATGTCACGTGGTCTAAGTAGGATAGACAACTCGTGCCGTTGTCTACGGGATACATACAACTCGCTTTGCTCGTTGTATATATCCCGTAGACAACGGCACTCGTTGTCTATCCTATACATAAAATGTCATTTTATTATTCTGAGCTGAAAATTTTCGCGCAAACTCATCTTGAAAAAAAAGTTTTATGAGTACATTCAATCAGGGCTGTTCTATTTCGATCTTCTCAGATCGTTCAGCACGACTTTTATGTCGTGTTATTGGTACTGTTTAGTTTCCCAGCTATGTATAGAACGTTTCGGCCTGGGTGGTTCCAATAGCTTTGGGTATTGTATAATCACTCCTTTGATATGGTGCCTGCTTTTTAATTTTGTCTTTTGGCAGTTCCTGTGGTATGCATGCTCCATAACCTCAGATCCCTTTCTAAATTCCAGTTTGTTTAGTTCTGCCCATTGTTATCACGTTTGGGGCAAACTTATTATTTTGTATTTAACAATACGCCGCTTTTCATGGATTTACACGCTAGAATATCATTGAAGGTTCCATGTGCACCGCCGTATGAACACATCTGCGGATGTCTATAAATTGTTTTGTACTTGTAGCATGTAAATGTTGAGTTCTGCTCAACCCGGGCCAAGAGGGCGTGGACGGTAGCATCCATTTCCGCTACCGCGCATGAACAGGCTCAATCAAACCAAATTTTCATTTTTGTCGTGTTGAGCAACCTATGGAGTTTCCACTTTTTCTATCATGTACATTCGAATCCCTGGTTTGTGAAACAGAGTCAAAACAATTCTCATCAATAAAACATGGTGACAATCGGAAAGGGATCAGCGCCAACATAAGTACAGGGTAATAAATAATACTGCAGCCAGTCAGAAAGGAGGTATTTATAGTTTTACTTCATCTTTAAATCACTTATGCGGAAAGAAGGGTATTCACATTGAAACAAAGTTCTTGTGTATATACACGCCTGGTAAACAACAGAGCTACCTCTTTCAAAGGTATACGGTAAATTGCTCTGTCGCAACTTCCGAGCTACACGTTTTTAGCTCACCTGAACCGAAAGTTCAGGGTGAACTACTAGTATGGGGTGGATGGTCCGGCGTCCGTCTATGCAAAAGTAAAGAAAATAAGAAAATAATGATTTTAAGCACTAAGATATATATACAAAAATCAATAAAAATAAATCTTGTTTGCATTTTTATGCCCCCGAAGGGAGGCATATAGTTTTTGAACCGTCTGTCAGTCTGTCGTCTGTCAGTCTGTCGGTCTGTCCGCATTTTTCGTGTCCGGTCCATATCTTTGTCATCGATGGATGGATTTTCAAATAACTTGGCATGAATGTGTACCACAGTAAGACGACGTGTCGTGCGCAAGACCCAGGTTCGTAGCTCAAAGGTCAAGGTCACACTTAGACATCAAAGGATAGTGCATTGATGGGCGTGTCCGGTCCATATCTTTGTCATCGATGGATGGATTTTCAAATAACTTGGCATGAATGTGTACCACAGTAAGACGACGTGTCGCGTGCAAGACCCAGGTCCGTAGCTCAAAGGTCTAGGTCACACTTAGACATTAAGGGATAGTGCATTGATGGGCGTGTCCGGTCCATATCTTTGTCATCGATGGATGGATTTTCAAATAACTTGGCATGAATGTGTACCACAGTAAGACGTCGTGTCGCGCGCAAAACCCAGGTCCGTAGCTCAAAGGTCAAGGTCACACTTAGAAGTTAAAGGTCATTTTTCATGATAGTGCATTGATGGGCGTGTCCGGTCCATATCTTTGTCATTCATGCATGGATTTTAAAATAACTACACATGAATGTGTGACACAGTAAGACGACGTGTTGCGCGCAAGACCCAGCTCCGTAGGTCAAAGGTCCTAAACTCTAACATCGGCCATAACTATTCATTTAAAGTGCCATCGGGGGCATGTGTCATCCTATGGAGACAGCTCTTGTTTATCTTTGTTTTATTGGATATTAAGTCGTACAGAAACAGATTAACTGATATGGCGACTTTCAAGCTAACTTCAACATGCTGCACCTTAAATAATTCCAAGCGTGGAACAGAACAAACCTAGGTAGAATCACATGCCATTAGTACGCATGATTTGTAACTACGACAAAACTGAGCAAGGCTTGAACAAGCATAAAGGTGAAGGAAAATTCTTCGACGTCAACAATCTTAATCATTCATTGCATGCCCCCAAATCAGAAATATTTAGGTGAAAGATAAAGCAAGATTTATCTTGCAAACCTTTTGGGCAGGAATGTCTATATGAGGCATTCAATCAATATCTCAGCTTAAAAAAACGAAATTTGTTTCCCTGCATTCGAGACATTCTTCAGAAATATCGGCGTCTTTCCGAAAAAAAATTGCCAAGATAAATATTCTAAAACACTTACTATAACAGATATATTTTTCACCGTTTAGGTTCATTTATGAACATTAATTTTCCTTACGCCTTATGATGACGAAGTACTAAATAGTCAAATTATGATAATAGGAAATGTTCTTCTTAACTTAATGCTCATTGATAATTGTTTTACATTCAACTGCTGGGAAAAACGTGTAAATCTGTTTTTAACTTAGTTTTCCTTACAAAAAAATGTAGATATTACAAATAGCATTCATTTTATGTTCTGTCACATGAACGGACCGATTAAATACAGAATACAAATAAACTGAGTTGACAAAAATAAAAACTAGAAGCAACATGCATGCAGTTGTAGTATCATTTGATTTTTGTTCATTATTTAACAAAATGTTGCAGGTTCTAAACAAACACCAAATAGAACGGTGTTCTTTTTAATACATATTGTTGTAATTGCAATTTACACGTAGGTGCTCCACACAAGAATAACACGAAATAAAATACACGAATCTACTACATACATATAATTCTTAGTCATCGTTCATAGCACCTCGTAGGATGGAACACACCCGCGAGATCGCCTGCACCTCTAATCCGTTATGCGAGAAAACAAAACACTAATATGGCCAGTCTAATAAAAGTATTGAATAACAACCATAATGTTTTCGATGAACACTCTAACTAAACATGCAAGTTTGTTTTATATATCTGATATCCTCTTAGGCAGCAATGATTAACCTTGCGCTCTTGTTACTGCATTTCAACTGACATTTATATGTCTGGATAGTTCTTTGCCTTTGCCCTTATACATTTTGTAATGTTTTCCGTGGTTTATTAGTATTTTACTATTTTCATTGTCTCTTGACACAATATTTCAATGCTTTATCGCCTCACGCTGTCACAAAATAGATACAATACCATGTACAAATTATTTATGACACACTAAACTTCAAGATGAAATTTTGTATCTAATGTAAATGCGCCCTTAACCGAAATATATATGCGCCGAACAGTATTAAAAGGTATCGGATATAATACTTGAATTTCAATCGCAGTGCTACAGGTCAACTAGGTAAGTTCCAGTCGTCAACCTTTCCCTTGTTTAGACAAGAAATATGTCAAACAAACAACTTCTTAGCTAACTCAACCTGAAAACTATTCATTCACAATATCTGTGACAATTAATACGAATAAAGCGATGCAAAAGCGAGATCTTTTTACAGAAACATGTCAGCTATCTAAAATATTTTACGCTGAACCAGCGATCATTAAGTGAACTCGCATTTCTGAGTTCCAGATCGAAAAAATGTAAGGAATGGTTATATTTAAATAAACGATGTATACAATATATCTCTGATAAACAGTAATGGCGATATCGTGACACATTTAGCAAAAACACAATCAATTATTAAAACATTAATTGATTGGCAAACGAATCTGTGCTTAGGATGGGGCAGTAGACACCACCAACGGGATCTGCTAACAAAGTATGCAGTCGTTGAGGTTGTTCTGCTAGTTTGATGGTGTGTGTCATTCATCCGCATAATGTAGAATAAAGCGTGGACTCATTATAATACTGAAATGAAAATTGTTCTATGAATAAATTGAAACACATGAACGACAACGTTACTATTTTTCTACAATGAAAATATGATATTAACACGTTTGATATGTTAAATAATTCCAGATTGTGTCTTAAAATCAGCATATGAGCCGTGCCATGACAAAACCAACATAGTGGGTGTGCGACCAGCATGGATCCAGACCAGCCTGCGCATCCGCGCAGTCTGGTCAGGCTCCATGCTGTTCGCTTTTAAAGCCTATTGGAATTGAAGAAACTGTTAGCGAACAGCATGGATCCTGACCAGACTGCGCGGATGCGCAGGCTGGTCTGGATCCTTGCTGGTCGCATACCCATTATGTTGGTTTTCACATGGCACGGCTCATATAGTGTGCAGATGGCTTTCGTGATGGGCAAGTTTCTCAAAAAAAAAGCACAAGAACCTGTACTTTAAATCTTACCATATCATAGACCATATGTGTGAGAGAAGTTTCGTTAAAACTACATTTTCGAAAACTTTCTATCCGCAAAAGTACTATCAAAATTGTGATTTTCCCATAAATGCCCATTATAAAAAAAGTTTGTGTGAGGTACAAATTTCAAAATAAGTCTAGTAAAAGGTAAACAGCCATATCTCACTCGTTTGCTATATTTTCTAAGTATATTTTGAAGTTTTGAATGATAAGCCTTAGGGTTAAATTAAATTCCACATTGTATAACAAAAAATGATCCGAACGTGCATTTTACCTTATACGAACTATATACTTACCTTAAACGAAGTTTAAAGTATATATTTACTATTTTTGCAAATTATCTCAAATATAATCAGCAAAGGTTATTCAATGTCACATTTTAAGGAAAATTAATCAGTTGTAGGAAATGCTTATAAAGTTGCAAGAATTATTATTCAGTTTGTTATCTAATACACAGATCAAATAAACCTATTTAATAATTATCGATGACAAGGAAACAAACAAACATTTTGTTCAAATGTAGTACATATACACGTACATCCGAATGTGTTATCTGCCGCAAAGAAGGCATCACTCAACTGTTACAGTAGAAGTACAACTGTCTCTCTTATTTCACGTTAAAAGCTCGCAAAGATGTCAAGTAATGAGAGCGAATTAAACTATTCGGCTTGAATTCTATTCTCGAGTGTCTAGCGTACTAGAAAGCATAACCCAACGATAACAGTGATGCTTTATATATATATATATATATATATATATATATACCAGATTTATATAGCGCCTTTTTCATGATAAACACTTTCAAAGGCGCTTTACATTATACTACTTTAATTACGAATTAAACACCCGTGCTATGACGATAAATACTTACTGATTAAGTAACAGTCAGACACATAACCTATAAAATTGCACCTACTTGCGTCATTTATGATACTTGAAGTAAACAAAATGAAACATACACGGCAAGTACTTTTTATTGGTAAGGATTGGTATTGTAGACGTTTTGATTTTTCATAAGATACATATGTCATGTCCGTGAAGACGATATGTTAATTGATAAAACTATTCTAGATAGTCGTTATTATATAAGAGAAGCAACTCATTGGAAAGAATCTTAGAGTGTATGTCCAGACTAACTTCTCTTGTTTTATGTACATGATCTACCCCGCTGTTTTGCTTTAAATGCTTTAGGGAATGTATCTGATTTGTGCCAACGTCGTCTTTTTTTTTTTTTTTTGTGTGTCTTCACTATTTCATTCTATGGTTGTTTCCCCGCGAAAACACAAAAAGGCGACAATTTAGCGCGCCGTTATAATCGTGTCGAACAAAATGACGGCATTTGCTAAGCGCCATTCACGGCGCATTATCACTGTGTTGTTTTTTGTTTTCTTTTGTTTGTTCTGCCAAATAAAATAACAAAAAAAAAAACGACGGAAAAGTTCGTCTTCAGTAAATATGCGCAGTATGAACGTGTCCTTGTTAATATGTTGAATTATGAGATAAATGGAAGCAGAGTTATAGAGTGGACACGAAACAGTCACGATTGACCTTGGACCTCCAAACTTGACATCAGCTTTTGAGTTAGTATCTGATTCTTGCACGAAATACAGAAATACATTGTCTTCGTATACAAAGCTATTTAAATATAAATCAGTACATGGCAAAGTTATTTACAGGACAAAAAATGACCAATTTCTTTAACTAATTAAGCTACGTATCTGTGTTTGCTCATGAGACATTGTCTCTCTATAGATAATATTTGTTTGTAGTAAATTATAAATAATAAAATCCTTCTTCGGATGGCAGAGTTACGAAACAGGGAACATTATCTCAAACGTACCCAAAGTTTTATGATGTTCGTATTAGATAAAGGGTACGTAAGGTATTCGTAGTAGATACTTCCTCTATCTCCAGAGCCTCGATATTTACGACACTTCGTAAATATCCTTATACGTTAAGTCAAAGAGTCCACCTCTTAACGTTCTCGTAGAGTGTAAAAATCTTATGTACATGTATTTCTACCTGTCTTAAGGCGATCTGTTTGTTTCTGATTGTACCATGCTGAAACTGACGTTAATACATTTACTGAAGTTGTCAGTCCGATCATTCGTATCAACGAACATGAGTCTATTTTATGGATGGTTTAATTTGGTGTTTTTAGTCTGTTTTCATAGCTAAAAAAGGCTCAACCTTATATTTTTCACGGCGATGTATATACCCTTCAAAATAACATATCTGTCCGTTTTTTATTTCATCTGGGGCCATTGTTTTGCCGGTTTGTCAGATTCAAGGCGCCATTAACAATAGTCTTTTTGGGCAGGAATTTACCACTATAGACTTTTCATTCCTGTCTTTTCTATCTTTTGTATAGTTTTGTATAGTTTCCATCTGTATGCCGTACTGGTTACTCCTCCAGAAGAATGCTGTAGCTGTAGTTTCAAGATAGAGCTACACACACGAGTCGGTTTTCCCAGATGTTTAGCTTACCTGGTGTCAAGCAGCCATACAAGGGACTCTTATCCGATTGTTAGTGGGTTCAGTCGGAGCAGCGGGCTCGATTTCACGATCCCAGGTTTCGTGTCACTGTGGGAAAACGGACACCGGATATAGCTCAGAAAGTGATAAATCAATAACCACTTGATCTTGACTCACAGTATTTTTATCATTTTATTTTTTGGTATTTTATGGTGATATATTTATCTAAATCGAAGAGATTCGAAAAGCTTGATCTTATGTAATATACAACTATGATGGAAATGTATCACCTCTCGTATATAATGGCACAATTCTCGATGAAAGTTGCCTGATTGCTCAGAAATGTTCAGTAAGGTGGTAGGATTTCAAACATAAAACAACAAATAGAAAATAAAAATAAAAACTGAATAAAGCGCTTTTATTTTCATTACATAGTCCAGTATTGTGTAAGATATCAATACGATATGTTTTATTGTTACGGAGATATTCAAACTTTTTGATGACCTGAAAGTGTTCTGGGGATAGACAAAGCAAACACATTAGTGCACAGGGGATAGATGTTAATTGGACTGAGGATAGTAACGAAGTATTTTGATTAATGTGACTGTGATAATGATTACGGCTTTATACCTCTACGCAAAGTCGTGGGATGGGGGTATGGTTTCATTGTTTTCAATTTCGTGGGCTGGCCCCTCCCTTAATATTTCTAAAGACAAACGTAAACGAAAAAGTTCGAAATAGACATATATTTTACAGAAACAGTGTTTCTATCTACTGGATTTTCGTCCCATTTTACATGCTATTGTCATTACGCATTTGTCAGCTTGGAAACTATCCTCAGTACATAATACTGCTATCCCCAGTACAGTATTGTGAACATTTCTAAGGGCATATCTTTAACAGTTTAAAAGTCACATTGCCAGTTCTTACAATAAAAATAGTTTAGCTTATTGTTGTAAATTCGTACGATTCAGAATTTTTATTTTTATTTATTCGAAATATTTATTAAAAATAACAATATTTGTAGATATTCTGTGAATTTCGAGGTAATAATCTCAGATTGTTCATGGTCTGATAAGTCGTAAGCATTATACAATACACCATATACAGTTTTTAGTCCAAGCACGGTGTCATTTATTGATACGTTCGATAAGCGTTAATACAGCAAGATCTTACCTCTGGTAAAGAAAAACAACTGCACATTTGTTTGTTTACTAACACTTTCTGAGCTATATCCGGTGTCTGGCGTCTTACAAACCGGACCCCTTAGTCCGCCCTTCAGGAACAGATGTATAAAGGATGCATGTTTTATCCAGTTAACCGTACCAACCACTGGCACCAGACCAGAAAGAAAATGCCCTTGTACATGTTATACCCTACCCCTAGGTATTCTATTAGAACCATGATCATGAAGGGAAAAATATACTAACCCATTTTAATCGCGCATTTCATACCTAAAACACGCAGTTCGGTAAATGTGTACTATGGATATCAAACAAGTGGTAATTTATGTACCATTGTGTACCGGTCACATTTTTCAATACTTCTTATCTTAGAAAAACAACACGTAGTTTAGAGTTTTTCAACGTTACACAAAAAACTTGCTTGAACTTCCCTGGTGAAGTTCCGTTCTAGATTATAAAATCATTTTGATTGGCCGATGTGAAAATGTATGTCAGTCGTCATTTTACAACACGTGTCCGATAAAATATGTATATGCAGCATAAATGTGTAAAATGAATTAAATAAACGGAACAGATGTATACCAATGTATGATTTCAAATTCAAAATCATATCCAAGATAAATTTCATTCATCATTTCGAGTTTTATCGTAAAACTTTGAATATTTTTCATTTTGTTTTTGTTTGTTTACATTTCGCCTTACATGTGCACACTGCCGTGACCTCTAGACCGGATGTTCATTAGGGGAGTTCACGCAAGTTTTTTTCTGTAGCGTTGATGAAAGCATAAAATATGTGGAGCATCTCTGCAATATGGAATATTGAGATAATGTGACTGGTGCACGATGGAAGATAAATTATCACTTGTTCAATATACTAGGTACCCATTCACCGAACTGCGCGTTCAAGATGAGAAATGTACGATTAAAATGGATAAATGCACTTTCCCGTTCATGACCATGGTTCTAATAGAATACCTAGGGGTAGGGTATAACATGTATAGAGGCATTTTCTTTCTGATCTGGTGCCAGTGGTACCAACCGCTCATTTAATAATACTATGGACTGAATATTATCAGGTTATATTAATTAAGATGAGAAGCATTTTTCCGGTGCAGAAAGGCATACATTAATGTTTTGAAAGTCACGGATGGTAAGCGTCATATTTATTCAGTCGCACACTTGTAAAGGCTACTGACCGGACATCACAATAAAAACTATAATTTTAATACACAATGATCATGCAGTATCACAGAAACCATTATTATATAGTGTCCATGTTTAAAAAGAGAGTAAACGAAAGTCACTGAGTCTGATTCACTAACGGAATATATATTATAGTAATCTAAAAAGAGATAATGAATGTTACGTATTGGTTTCATTTTCACTCTAGTAGAGAAAAATGGAACATTATTTTCTGTTTTCGTGAAACAAAAACATAACTGAACTGAAGACTAAAAAGGCAAAGGCTGCAGATGGTATGGTTTGTTGTAAAAACAAAATATCTTACAAAATCTAAATCTATTCATTTATTCAATTAGTTCGGACTATTAAACTAAACGGCAGTCTTTTGCTTTAGCATATTACAAATAGCAAATAAGTAATAGAGACTAGACTAGAAAGCATATTTCTAAAATATGTTCATACATTGAATAGAAAATAGTTTAGGGTAGATTTCCCGGAAGCAATGAGAAACCAAAACACAGCCAGAGAGCCTTTCATCACAAAGTAGGCCCGCGAAAAAAAAAATTGTAGATGAAAGATATAGCAGACGGTTTGCTTTAAATGGCCAAAAACAAGTACGTTTTCATTATTTAATAATTATGCAAAATACAAAAAAGCAAGTGGTAGGTAAATAAGAGAAGCAGAAAAAAGCATGGATGAAAGCCGCAGTGTCCCTTCACTGTAAACCACAGCTGCGCAAACACAGACGTGCACGAGACAAAAAAATGTGTTAGTTTGTGGTGATATAACTTATATTTTCAATATTGCAGCAGTGAAAATTGTTTTGGCGTACTTCTAAAGATTTGATGGAAAATACTACGAAACCGGTAAGTTAGCAGTTATAAAAATACACAGTTTACCACGGCGCACACGCAGACACCATAAAAACAATGGCGTACGGATCCGAGACAGAAACTATCAACAATCCGTGGAAAAATAATTAATGCTTCATAGACGACTGAACCGAGTTCATGCGTATTAGGTGAAATCGTGGTACACAGTAGAGCTCACGTAATATTAACATTATAGCTGGCCTTATATGTAGGACATTTTGTATGACTATTAGGACAATAATATCATCATATTAAAGGACAACAAATCAGGTTGTTCTGTCACGCATATGTAGCATTGCTTTCACCTATGTATGCTATTCGATAATTATGCATGGACATAAGCAACTTTACTTATCAAACGAGCAATATCTACTTTGTCATTGCAGATGCATATTGTCCTCTCACGGTATAGGTTTGAATTGCGTTATTTTTACAATTCATACACTACTAAACAAGTGGAAGGAATACATAGAAATAAGATCGTAAGTGAATAGTTTAAAATTGAAATAATATGCCAACCGTAGAAGATGTTGATGTGGACAAGATTTGGAGAGCGTTGGGAAAATGGGGAAGTTATCAAAGAAGGCAGCTTATCATAGAGATGGTATCTATTTGGTCATGCAGTCTACATATGCTCTCCATTGTATTCTTAGGTAATATGAGATGTTGAAATTTGATAGTTGTAAGAGTTTGTGTATTTTTGTATGATTTCTCTCTTTATTTATCAGTCAGAACACTGCCGTGTTAGCTCTTTTTATACATTACATGGAAAAGATAGACCACTGTCGTACCATTGCTTTGTCTTCAAATATTTAATGTATTTAGTGTTATTTATTTACCGCATGTTAACGTGGTAATTTATTCAAAACGTTCAGTTTTTGTGAACTTACCTTCTTTAATATTTCGTAAGCAAATTCAAACAATAAAGACACCGATCTTCAAACAGCGCAGTTCGTACGGTAAAAACCTCGAGTTCCTTGCGCATAGTGTCAGTTTCAGTTTTTCGTGCTTTCAATATTCTCTGGTTGTGTTAGAACTTAGTTTGATATTTTTGGTGATTTATTTCTGTTTACATAGCTGATGTTAAATATAATACACTGTAATTAAATCATAAATATATTTTTTGAACAAAAATATTCAAATTCAGAAAAAGCACTATATGTCTGTAATTTGCATAGTTCAATGCCGTTCAATGACATTTTTTCCACATTTGCACTGTACATTTCGTTCCATTGTTTCTTTTTGACAGGGTACAAACCACAACATGAATGTAAAGATGTATTTAATGCATCAGGATATAATGAACATACTAACTTGTCAACGGCCAGATTATTCGAGAAATGCTCCATCACATATATAACTAACGAGACAGGAAAAACTACAGTTACCGAAACTGGCTGCACAAATGGCTGGACATACCATGATTCAGGGCCATTTTCCGAGGAACGTTCATTCATTTCAGAGGTTTATTCGCACGTTTCGTCATAGTATACAAAAATATAGCATTCATATGTTTAGTCAAAATTTATTTAAATCTGTATCTGTTTGTAGTTAAAAAGACATTAAAATAGACATCTATACTTTATTACTTTTATATCTTCTAACTGATCGCCTAGAATATTACAAAGTATTTCAGTACATTCTATAAAAAGTCAACATGCTGATTAAACATCTTAAATATAAAAGGGTGAAAATGTTCATTCATGAATATTTCAGTGGGACTTAGTTTGTGAGAGAAAGGAATTAGCGGAAGTTTCCCAGACTCTTCTCATGTTGGGCCAGGGTGTAGGAGCATTTATATTTACCAGTTTGTCGGATAGATATGGTAGAAAGCGTATTCACATCATGTGTCACGTGTTCATCTTTGCTGTAGCCCTTGCAACAGCATTTGTTCCGAATTTCACCTTATTTGCAATTATGAGAATGCTAACAGGTGCATTCCAACAGGTATGTGCGTCGTCACGAAATCAATATGCTTGTTCGGTCATTGTGTATGATTCATTATTTTGCAGTAGATAATGGGAAAAAGTAAGAACGATCTTTACAATGAAATCTGTACTCGATTAGTATCTATAAAAATAAATAACATGTACAGGATATGCATTACAATTCCTACAATCTATGCTCGTGGTATATACAGGCCAACACTTAATTCGAGGGACGCAATTCCATATGGGAGTGTCTCGGTGGCCGAGTGGTTAAAGTCCCTGGCTTCAAATCAATTGCTCTAATCGATATGGCTTTGAGCCTCCTCTGGGCGTTGAATTCTTCATGTGAGGAAATCATCCAGCTGGCTAACGGAATGTCGGTGTTTCTACCCAGATGCCCGCCGGAGATTATATAGCACAAAGGGGGTCTTCTTCCACCACCAAACCTGTATAGTCGCCATATGGCCTAAAATTGTGTCGGTGCGACGTTAACCCCCCGAAAACAAAACAAAAACAATTCCATATGATTAATACATGATGTATAACAAGAAAAAAACTTTCTGCGCTTGAGTGTAAGGCCACTGTTCCAATGACTACCCAATTAAAAAACTGTTGTTTTTTTATTAATAGCTGGTACAGGTTTTGGTGTGTGTGTGTTGGGGGTGTGTTTAGAGAGGAGGGAGGGAAGGTGATTATTCCAACATATTTCTGCTTATGCGGCCTGCATACTGACTTAAATGTGCATTTCAACATGTCAGTGTTCCGCCGCCTCTTACAAATTCAATGATTGAAAGAATGGTGTTTGGATATAACTTTTGTCCACAAATGTTGAGAAAATAACTTTGATTGATATGTCCCGGAAAGATCAGAAGTGTTTTTCAAACAGCTATTGATTGATATTTAGAATACTAAATCTTGTATCATCATCCAACAGGGAACAGGTCTTACAGTGAGCTTGTTATTAATTGAGATGGTACCAACAGAATCACGTGGAAAGATAGAGGTATGCGGGCTCCTGTTTTGGACAACTGGTATCGCTATAGTAACACCGATAGCATATATATTTCGAAACTTGTCGTGGAGATACCTTCAGATATGTTTGGCTTGCCTTTCATCATGGTCGCTAATTGAATGGTGGTAAGCGTAAAATGATCAAAGCTTATTTGTACTAAAATACTCTTACAACAAACTTAGGATATGTGTTTCTTTACCCTTCAAATCTCGCTTCAAGTGTTTTGTCATCTTTGTATGGTAAACACTTAACAAGCCGAAATGAAAATGAAATATCACTTAGTATAAAACAGCTTTGCCTGCGTGTATCAAAATATCCCATTTAAGAACTAATGCTGTATTACCTGACAGGCAGGATTAGTAAAGATGTAATTATATAGATCTGTATTATCTTAGCCTGCAAATCTTGCCCAGAAATTAATTGAATGTAGGTCCAGATGCATTACTGTTTTCGTTAATAATAAGAGTTTTTATCCCGTTTGCTTATCTGGAAATAAATTACGTTGACAGCTACATGCAATTTTAAAACTTGACGTTTAGTTCTGATAGTCCCAATTTCTCGATATCTAAATGGAAAACGTAAAACTAGAAAAAGTTTTGATATCAAAAGAAATAGTCAGCTTACAAAAGAGGAGGTTATGTGTATGAAAAGGGAAAGAGTAATTATTTTATACCTCTGAGATCATGGAGTCCATTCAGTATCTAAGCAATAGAATTCCGCTTAAGCCGGCATGCGGTGCGTGAGGGGTGCTGCACATTCAATTGCCTCTCGTAAATAGACTTAATCAAAGCGAAACATGTAGTTGTAATAATAACCTTCCAATTGATAACAGTTTAATAGATGAATCACTGAGATGGTTGATAGCAAACGGGCGTATCAAGGAGGCAAAAGAAATCATCCACAGGGCTTGCAAGAGAAACAATAAAAACTATGATGATATAGTGAGTGTCAGCGGATTCCGAGAGTTTGAACTAAGATATGAAACAAAAGTAGACGTGTCTAAAAGTAAGAAATGCATAGTTTTATGTCATTTTGTAAAACAAAAAGCAGTTGTTCATTTCACATAATTAAGCCTTCATCTCAAAAAAATAAAAGTATGGTTCGAAACTTTATGTTTAAATTTCAGCTTCATACATATTTTAATAATATTACTTTATCTATTCACTTTTAATACTATTTTGATTATACAGATAGGAGTAACGACTATACTATGTTTTATTTATCTATCCGCAATAGCTTTACCTATTCTATTTACTTTTCTGGTAAAGTGTTACGTCTTTTTTATTGAATCTAGGTGCAATAGCTACACCTCTAACGGATGTGAAACAAGAGAAGGATGATAAAAGCGAAGAGAAGAAGGGCTTATCAGTGAAACAGTATACTGTTATAGACCTGGTCAAATCAAAAAGGCTGTTCATTTCATCGCTGATTATGTGGCTTGCTTGGTAGAATACTTTTTTCTGATTTATTCATATAATTTGACTAAAGCGATTTGTATCCTGAATAATTATTTACGTGCCTGACAAAGGTCTTGTTAGATGATAAGCACTGGTTCTTGTAATGTTGATAATATGCAGATGTCTGTATTTGACGAAACAGCACATAATACTCTCTTGATACAAATGCTCATGAAACATATGATATTCATCAAAATGGACATAACACTTACATCACTTAGACACTTAATTAACTGCTTCGTATTAGTGAACAATATAAAGAAATGAATCAGTTCATTTAGGCAATTAATAAAGTATTGTGTATTAAATGACTGTTTTCGCATTAATTACAGAAACATTTTATAAATCCAGTATTTACTAGTATAGAATTCGTAAATTATAGGACGACTAATAGCATCACTTATTATGGTATAATGCTAATATCATCTAGTCTCGCTGGGAACAGATTTTTGAACTTTTTTCTTGGTTCTATTGTCGAGTATCCAGCAGCAGCTGCGGAGCTATATCTAATTACCAGGTAATAATTATCCTGCACAGCCAGATTTAAAAAATAAAATATGCAACGTTGGAGTACAATGCATTTAGAAAATAGACATGTATATTAAAGTCTTCGCCTAAACCAGTTCATTGACATGTGCTAATACGACATAATTATGCAAAGAGTGAGCGTTTACTTGTTTTTTATATAGTAAAATGTTTGATTATCATATCATCTGCAAAGGACGTTAACATGCTGACATTTCAAGCAACTATTTCATGCACTTCAATTCTAACAAAATTGTTGAATTATACCATACAAATAAATCGAAACTTTATGAGTAATATTTACTAAAACTGGAATTCAAAGACTTTGGAGAAAACATTATAAATGAACATACTAGACATAAGTTTTAAGTCTTCGTACTAAAATTGACTTTCAAGCGTTTAAAATGCTTGCGCATTGAAGAGACATAACAAAGCTGAAATGTCTGTGTTTTCTATCATTTACAACAAACAGTTAAATGTAAGACTAACTTCTTAGATATGGAAGGAAGCCGGCTTCCATTATTTTCCATACCATATGTGGCACTGCTTTGATCATAGCGACTATTTTGACTACAACGGCGGGTAAATATAAGCTGTGTGAACATTCGAGACAAATGTCCAAGTTGTCACAGTTATTTGAAACGAAATAGTTATATTACAATGCAGAGATGATTTTTTCTCTGTTTTACAATAACTACTTTAAGTTATTAAATATATTTTTAAAAATCGCTGATACATAATTAGTTTTATATTGCTTCTTGGTATGAACTTTGTCTTTGGACAGTAGAAATAAGACAAACAAAAATATTTTTTTGCTACGTAGACCTAAAGGTAAAGGCAAAATATGTTATCCGTTGATAAGTTATACGTTATATGTTCTTAGACTGCAAGTCTTTTTGCAAAACCATGATTATTAAACTCTATAACGACCTACGGAAAGAATATTCAAAGACCTATACAATTTTACAGTAATAGTTTGCTTTTCCTAAGATATTAACATACTTTTACGAATGACTTTACGGTTATTTATTTTATTATTTTATTTATTAATTTATTTATCTTTAATTGTTATTATTAGTTTTTTTGGCTTATAATAACATAATGATATAATTTTACAAATAACATTACAGGTGGTAACTCTGCGATGGTTATTGGGTCTACAGTGTTCACCTTGATTGGAAAGTTTGCAATAACAGGATCATTTAGTACAATATTCCTTTACACACATGAGCTTTATCCGACAAATATGAGGTACCATATCTATCTAATGATGATTAACTGTTAGTGAAGTGTTCATTTTTCCCAGCGTATTTGGCTGTCAGTACATTTTGTGTAAAACCTTTTAAAACACAGCCATTTGAATTATTTAAAACAGAGATAACTGCCTTTCTTTGCAAATAATGTATGCGTAATCCAATAGAGACATTCTAAGTTCTTTTAGATTATTATGATATGTTGTACTAAATGATGTTGATGAAGTTTACTTCATTAAATGGTTGACTTCAAAAAGGACTGTCGAATACAACAACATACCACGTATAACTATTGGCTACACTTAAAGCTGTTGAAATTTCTGCTTCAAATAGAATTATCACAGATAATCCCCTCATATATCCGTCTTTTACAGGAACGTGGGAGTCGGTATGTCTTCAACAGCAGCTAGAATTGGCGGCATGGTGGCCCCTTTCTCACGAAATCTGGTATTTATAGTCAAATCAATCTGAAAAAAAAAATCATAAGAGTTTTTGACTTAAACACCACAATAAATGTATATTTTCAGTTCCTTTTCCAGGAAGTTCATAATTCGAGATTGAACTGCTTCAGGTTTAACATATATCATAGTTGATAATTTTTACAATAGCAGACACTTAAAGGATATTCATTATTACACAAAATATGATCTATTTTATCTAAAAGATAAAAATGTGTCCCTATGTTTTATCAGTAAATAAATCATAGGAATGTTAGGAAATATTAATTAAACTATCTGGCTGTCTATATTTCATTCGGTAATAATACTAGATGCAATTTTATGAATTTTATTCTAACCACTGATTATTACACTACATTTTAGTATTACATTACATTAGGCTGTTAGAATTCACACCCAACATAAAATAACACACTTTAGAGGAGTATTTATAACAACTCGCAGACTATTTGTGAATGTACAGATTTTGTTATTTGACCTAGTGGTTGACTTCACACCGTTATGAAATCATGTTTTTATGTTTGTTTTGTTTGGGTTTTTTTTTTTTTGTTTTAACGCCGTTTTTCAACAGTATTTCAGTCATGTAACGGCGGGCAGTTAACCTAACCAGTGTTCCTGGATTCTGTACCAGTACAAACCTACTGCCAACTTCCCCATTATCAGAGGTGGAGGACGAATGATTTCAGACACAATGTCTTTTATCAAATCGTCACGGAGAACGTACGCCCCGCCCGGGGATCGAACTCGCGACCCCTCGATCCGTAGACCGTCGCTCTCCCTACTGAGCTAAGCGGGTGGGCTCATGTTTTTATGACGTCACTGTTTCATCACACATAAGCACGTTCGCTCCTCATTAAATTCGCGTGCTCAAAAAGGCCCACACATACGTCGATACGAGTATTGTATGATTATGTCTTTGAAGAGTTGTTTTACTTCCATTTAGCACTGGAATAGTTCATATATGATGAAAGATAGATAGAATCTTCTAAATGATAATCATAGGAAGTAAAGTGTAATAGTCAATCATATTTCATTGCAAGATTAAACATGTGTTGTTTGTTTTTTGTTTATTTATTAATTGCTACAATACGTGTTAGAATAACAATTAGTTGTTATTTGTTTTTAAGGCAGAAGTTGCTGCATGGGCACCGGGCCTCGTGTTCGGCATTTTATGCGCTATAGTAGCAGTATCAATGTTTTGGATACCGGAAACGCATCAATATGAGCTACCACAAACCCTTGAAGAATGTGAACAGTGGTACAAGGAAAACCGATTCAAGCTCCCCTGTAACCGGAAGAAATTAACTCATAAAACGGAATCTGATCAACAAATGTAAAACAAATACATTCGTCAATGAGTTTCCAGCATTTTCCTGCACATGAAAAAGACAGTTTATCTGTGTCTAAAATAAAACATTTCTCGCCTGTATTAACATTGAAATTGTTATTCTCCAGAGATAAGAATTTTGCACAGTATTTACGTATGTGATGAATTTAAGATAGTCTTAATGTACATTTTCAATACATAATACAGTTTGGGAATTGAAAGCCGTTTCGTTATTATAATTGTTAAGACGGAATAAACTCTAGACTGTTAAGACGCTTTATAGAATGAAATAAAGGAAACATATAATTGTTTCCATAATGTCACCAATGAGGTTTTAATCGTTTTGGTGACCCGACATAATATAATATTTTTAAAAAAAGGAACAACAGTCACACGGTACTTTGAGTATGAGTACACAACATTTTATGAAACTGTTAAGTAAGTGTAGGTCTCGAATTATTCTTGACGGCGTTGGCAAGCGTAAGATCAAGTCTCGCTAATCAAAAACATATAAAACTTAAAAACTAACCATCCCAGACCATCAGGCATGACGAAAGGGAAATCGAATTCCTAATGAAATGATAGGTAACAAATTCTTTAAAACTTACTAGAATATAAATCGGCTTTGTGAAAACAAATCATTTCAAATAAGCCTTGTTAAAATTGTACTTGGTCTTATGAACGGTGTATTCCTTCTTTAAATTACTACAATTATCAAACATGAAAATATACCAGAATTCTTTATCCGAAAATTGGTTGCTGCTGTGTTATTTTTATTTAAATTGAAAATATTTAAACTTTATGATGATTGAGTAAAATGGATACTTACGAATGTTAGTGTAATTAATTATTATGCTTAGAAACCAACGCCGTATATTTATGCAATGCCTCCACCCTATTTCATATGACCAAAGACCACAATGCAAGATTCTCTGTGATTATTCCTATGACTGACTGCTAAACTCCTATACAAATTTTTAGAAAAGTAAATAATTTTTACAATCTTAACCTGAAAAAAAAACAGCGCTAAAATGATTACTTTGACCGTCCATGGTATGCACAATAAAGCAAAGTATTACTTTTCCGGCAAGATGAGTACTTTGGTGAAAAAATAGGATACTCAACCTAATCTGTAAACATTATGTTCAAGTAAGATTCGATCAGATTTAGGCACGTGATACACTATACCAGGATTCCAGTCTTGCTCAGCCTGATTAACCTCTATGCCACCCCAGTTCTAAAGGTTATTTGTCAGTTCCTCAGTCAGACATCATTAAGGTACATTCTATAGCCAAAATATCGACATTTTAGTGCTTGTCTTTACAACAATTTTGCGAATTTTTACTGAAGAATTACATAATTTGATGAATGAAATGCCTATTGAAAATGATTTAGCTTTCCTTTGAAGTATATATCTTGAAAAACAAATGCCAACTTGTACCCGAAAATCCGGACAGAAGACAGAAAAAACAATTTTTAGGTGGTCATATTTTTTCAAAATCGACAGCTGCTACATTCAAGCATTATTCTGCCTAAAATTGTGACCAAAACGTACCTAGATAATATATCTACTTCCTGCGAGCGATCAATTTTTGAATAAATTTGATGAACGTGCCTTTTAGAGTCGATAATTTCAGATAATTTTTATTTTCTCTGTTTTTCATGCAGACATCATCATTTCACAACTAATTTGAGATAAACTTGCGTATCTATGAAAAAATCCATAATATCATTACAAGGGCAATACACATAAAAGTCAGATGTGTCAATTTTATTTTTAGAAACGGTTGCAGTCACATAGTAATTGACAGAATAAAATGTAAATTTCAGCATATTTTTTTTCACACAAAAATGTGTTAGTGCGTAGAAATGTGATCAGGGTGAGCACATGGTCTTATGGATTTCATAATTTTCGGCGCTTAACGTGAAAACCGTTAAAGCACAGGATTCACAAACATTAAATTTATGCTTAAATCTATATGCGATACATTATGCATATAATTATAATTCACGATAATATCGCATATGGAAGTAACTGGAATAAATTTGGACTATTTCCTTCGGAAGTTTACATGACTGTCCTGTCAAAAGGCCTCCCTCGTGTTTACATATTTTGACAGGTCGAGTTGTTCTGGGACTAGGAACAATGGTAAGTGCAAAGTTATATAGATTTATATAAATTAATTATTTTTGCAACGAGTTCAAAGTAAGGTTAATAATCAGTCGACTCTTTTTCAAGATCTGAGAATGATTTGCCTATTTTTGGGCGGAGAACAAAGCATATGCATGCTTGTATCACTGCCACCATAGATTATCATTAGATCCACTGGTAGATCTACAACAAATCATTCTCAGATCTTGAAATAGAGTCGATGCAGAATTAACGCATTGTTTCATAGATAGTGAATTGATCAGAATAGACAGAATAGATCATTGTCATAGAAAAAAACGTTGATGTACTTTTTGCATTCGAATTGATATAATTTGAACATAGACTCTGCATTTATGCTATAAAATATGTCTGATTGGACGTGCTGAATCATCCGGCAAAAACCATCAATATTTCTAAAGTAACATTAATTAGAATCAAGGTCTACTGTGCATTTAGATCTAATCCTGCATGTGTTTGTTTCAGATGAATGAATACCTGCACCATGGAAACAATGTCATTTGCAAACTTTTTGAACCTGTGCTGGGCGTTCACATTGACATTTCTTGTTCAACAGGAATACATGATGTCGACCAACAGTACAGCTAGGTAAATGTCAATGTTCTATATATATTCTACAATAATTTCGTAAAAAAATGAACAATGTCTGTACGTAAGCCAAATAAAGGACACCTGCATAGCTGACAAGGTCAAGGGTCTGAATGAAGCATGATCTGACATGCACCTAAATATCAACAAATTTATACATTTATACAATGGAATGAAATAACATACAGTACGCCTATATTACAGCAAGATGTGATTAATAAATAGTATCATAATTATTTATTTTACATGGCATGCATGACTTGTTCAACTTCATAAATCAACTGTGCTGTAGACCTACAGAATCAGCATAAAGAAATGAAGCTACATGAGTAGTTTTAAGATACATGAGTCCACACTTGTCAAGATTCCATATATAATGCTGATTTCCTTATATGGGTAGTTTTCAAAATAATGAAGTTCTTTCTTCTTTTTCACCTTACTTTAATTCAGTTCAGTTTTATAATGTGTTTTGTAGCAAATCATATCCAGATCAATGTATTCAAGAAATGTGTGCAATTTCAGATGAATGGCTCAAGCATTTTTAAGGTTATGTTAAATTATATAGCTAATTTTGTCCTCTCTGCACCAAAAGTGTGACATTTTGCATGAAGGATAGTTTTCAACTGTGTTTTACTTTTTCAAACCAAACTTAATTGTCACAGCTTTGGCTTTTCTTATGTAATCTAAACTCTGCACATTTAAAACAAAATACTTCTTTTCATTATCTACATTTTATTCTTACCTATAGTTCTTGGCTTAATTGTAATGGAAGCCCCTTCATGAAAAAATAGTGATCAATTTAAAAGTTGAACACTACAATTTCATAACCCCATTACTTTTCTTAAGTCATAATGTTTTTCTCAGATCTTTATCCTTACAGCTTTGAAGACACCTTATGATTCTATTGTTTTATAAATCAACTTTTTCAGAATCTTCATATATGTCTATACACCCAAAAATGTCCCTTGTAAGTATTCTTTAAATGAAATGGGTTTTTACTTTATTTCCCCCTAAATCGAAGTTACAATGGTTACAAAAGCAGCTTTCAGCTTCACATATTAAGCCAAAGTGATGTCCCCTGTGCACCTTTTTTTTTGACATTCATCAGTTTTCGTAGCATTTATACTGTAATATGTTGTGGCAGTTCTATATTTTAGCAGTGTGCAAGTTAAATGCAGGCATTACTTGATAATTAAGCATTATATAAGAATCCCAGGACAATTTAAAATTTATTTTTTGCATTTTTCTCAAGTTGGCAATTTTCAGGTTTAAAAGGGGAAACATCAATTTTGATTAAAGTTTACCTACATATGTAAATATTCAGTAGCGATTATTGTGTAGTTGAAAGAATTTTACTTACTATGAACATATTCCATGAATATATATTTTGCTGCCATTTGTTCCCTGTGCATCTTCTTAAAATTAGTAGCATTATAAAGTATGTATGAATTTTACCATGCATGGCATTTTGTCATTTTTCTACTCTGAATAAGCAGTGCATGTAAACTAAATAATTTCAATGTGTTAATTATGTTTAAGGTCACTTATTTTTCATTTAAAGCATTATATGCTGCTGAATTTTCATGTTTGTGTTGTGAAAATTTTCAGTTTTGTAGCTATTTTGTGGAATAAACTAATTGTTCAATAGACTTTTGTCTTAAGGTGATCACCATTAATCTTGTTTTGAACAGAAAAACTAATACTTAATGAATATTACCCTGATTTTTAGTATGTGTCCCCTTTGCATCTCTTAAATAACTCAATTTTGAGTTGACAATTTTAGAAATTAAAATCACCAGACATTTTTGAAATTTGGAATGTGGTTTATAAACCTGCAAAATGTGAGAAAAAAATAGGTTTTATAATAATATGTTAATTATTTTTCATTCAGCAACAACTTTTCTAGGTAAAATTTTATTTTTATGTCAGATTTGTGCAGAAAGGGTGATTTTAAAAACCAAACTCCACAAACATTTATTAAATAAGTTTCAAACTGTACACAAACACCTATTCATATATGTTGAAAAAAGTTACTGTTATACATATTTCCTTGTCATAAAACACTGCAACATTTATCACCCATCTTACTGGAAATTCTCTGAACTTATGAACTGAAGGCTGTTCAAAATATTGTCTGATTGGTATTTCTCAACACTTTCCCAAAGTTGTATATTTCCTTGAATTTGAATTATTTGCTATCATAAAAAATAGGTGACCACCAAAAGAAATAGGTTTGAATTTCCAAACCCTATGTCACACTTTTGCTTCATTATTTTGAAAACCACCAATATGTTTTCTCATAGTTTTTTTATACTATACTATACTTTTTTCAGATGAAGATATAAATTTATTCAAAGAAATAATGGGACAATGAATGCTAAAATTGCCAAGAAGAAGACTGCCAATTTACACACCATTTTATACAGGTAGGTGTTTAAAAGTGTTTTGAAAATAGATATGGCATTCAGCACTTATTTTACAAACTACAATAACTGATTTTAGAATTATGTACATTGTACTTTTAAATTTTTTTTAATGTGAAGTGTCAAAAATGGAAATTTATAGAGAAATCACAGATAATTGTGAAAGAAAAATTTATGTATATATAAATGTACATGTTGGGCTTTTTTTTTAGTTACAGTATGATATGGTGAACAAAAAAGCCCTCAATGCAGCCAGTTCTGGAGCTTTGGCTAGACTATGAACAGTAGACATCAAAAGGTACAGGATAGCTTAGAGCTGCATTTATGATTTTTTTATGTAATTACTATTTATCAGTTCGAATGAAACTTGGCACATCAGCATGAAGTGGACAGGCACTTATTGTCAGGACTATCAAATTTGATTATTTGTTTCTTCAGTTATTATGTCATTTTCTTTTTCAAATTGTCATATCATAGCTTCCTTCATACCTTTTGCATTAAAACTCTCTTTCTGCATATTCCATCATATTCAAATGGAGCATGGTATATTTCATGGCCAAGCAGCAGAATTATACACATACTATAGTGGATTTTACATCTGATGACAGTTTTCTAAAGTTATGGTCCTTTTAGGATCTTGAATTAAATGAAACGGTTACAGTTTCTTTTTTTTTTTTTTTGTTCTTTATGTACTCAGCTCCTCCCCCACTTTCTATCCAATGCCCCTGAAACTTATAATACACTTTTACCTTAAATGTAAAGGCCTTTATCTATTTTAGCCTAAAATCTAAATATGGAGTGTTATGCCCCTTTTTATATTATAAGAATTATATTTCATCTCCTCCTACAGTTTTCATACTGTGTCACAGTGCAAAAGTAAGTTAATATGAAATTATCAACATGAAGTAGGCATGCACATATTGCAATACTTCATTTCAGGTTACTTTTTATTGAGTGATGTCCTTTAAAATATCACAAATACACTTGTACATTGTGTATGCCTACTCACAGTTTCAAACAATTCATAAGAAATTAAGTATACATTATGGACATGAAGTGATCATGTGCCTATATATAGTGTTAGTTGAAAATGGAATGCATGAAGAACATACAGACAAATATATATCATCTGTTTGAATTCAAAGCTGTATTTCTTAGTCTTTATTACTTGTGTAAGGTACTGTTTTTCCACTTTTTAATGACATTTTCTTGATAATGTCTGTCAGACTGATAATATTATAGTTGTAAGATTTTACATTCTAAAATTTTGTGTTTTTATGAACATATAAAACATGTAAAGTTTATATTAGTGTAAAAATGGCTAAATTTTTCCATTTCAGATTATCATCTGAAAGGCCACAATTGTTTAAAGCACTGGTCAACAAAAACTGAACTATTTGATGGATCATACATGTGCAGAATGTACTACCATATTTCCAGAATCAGAGAAATAGAAATATCAAGTATTAGAGAAAAAGAAAAGTATGCATAATGTATGAAGAACTGCCTAAGAATAATTTGCAAAACACATTGAAATCTAACAATTGCTAACTGCATAATGCATATGGAAGTTAAGAAAGGTGTACTCTTCTGGAAAATATGTGTCCAGTGTAACATTTCTTTTTCAATTTTGTCAGCATAATTCTACATAAAAATTGTAACATGGCTACAGGGATAATACAAAAGGTTTAATCTTATTTCCAAACACATACATTTGGGGAATCAAGAGAAGAAATATCAAGAGTTAGGGAAAAAGAAATAATTGTCATGAATGAAGAACTTGCTTTTTATTAATTTACAAAATCACAGTGTATAGACTCTCTGTACGCCCAAACGGAAGTCGCCAATAACTAGGCGTTCACTTTCGTTTTTCCAATTGTTTGAAGCTGTCGGTAGTAATTATTTTTATGTTTTTCTGTGGCTATTTGAAATAAATATTCTTCTTGTATATATTTTTCAATGTATGATAAATGTCTCTGCAACAAACTGTCGTTAAATAGACACTAACACATGACAATAAAACGTATTTTCACCAAAAACAAAACTGGTCATAGCAAAAGACGATGCATTCAGGCTAAAATGCCCGTTATTTAGGAAGTGGGAAGGAAATACGTGTCAGAACCGCTTCTGAATGTTACATTATCAATCCATGCACATGAGTTTATACCTACAAATATGAATTTACAATCCTAAACAGTTGAAATATTGTTTAATTCAACATGCATCTGAATTATGCACTGGCCGCCTAGTCGCAAAACTTTATATAAAAACTGTTCCACTATTCGCCAAAACACTGTACGCCTATTCAATAAAGAAATGACGAAGTGTTTGGACTTGCAGGCTCTATACACTGTACTCCTTGAATTAAGAAATACAAATTTTGTATTGTATTTTACTTGCGACTGTGAAACAGTATTTATTAGTCTGTTTCACCAACGATGTCCTTGTCTTGGACAAGAAATAAAATCTTTATACTTGTTTCCGCTAACATTCGAGAAAAATATATATTTATTTCGCTCAGTTTGACGGACACTTTGTTTGTTTTTCTTTTATTCTTTGTTTTTTTAGCTCAACTGTTCGGGAATATGGGTGCTATTCTACTCGCCTCGGCTTCCGTGCTGGCTTTCTTGGTTAAATTTTTTCGGCAACCTTTTTTGTCACATCTTTTTTACTTTTGCTTAAACCTTACTGTATCTTCGCATAAACATTGTGCAGCATACAAACGAAGCCTTTTTATGCAGGGTCCCTGTGTCCATTATACCCAAGGTCAATGACTCTCAAGGTATTGCACTTGGTGTTTGACATTATTTTTTTTTATAATTTAAGCTACGCCTACAGACACACGCGCTATGAATGTTTATACGTGTTTCCGCTCACATACGAGAAAAAATATATATTTATTTCGCTCAGTGTGACAGGACACTTTATTATTTTCCTTGTATTTTAGCTCGACTATTCGGGAATAGGGGTGCAATTCTACTCGCCCCGGCTTCGGCGTTGGCTTTCTTGGTTAAAAGTCTTAAGGCAACCTTTTTTTGTCACATCTTTTTTACTTTTGCTTATTCCTTACTGTAACTTCGCATAAACATTGTGCAGCATAGAAACAAAGCCTTTTTCTGCAGGGTCCCTGTGTCCATTATACCCAAGGTAAATGTCACTCAAGGTATTGTACTTAGTGTTTGAAACTACTTTTTGAATTTAAGCTTCGCCTACAGACACACGCACTGTCTGCCTGGTTGCTTTGTACAGTCAAAGTGTGCAATGAAAATGAGTCCCGCTCATCTATATTTCAAGACGGTGGTAGCTTTATTCATATTATTTATACATGTAGATCAACTGATGTAATCACTAGGAGCCAGGTCATTTTCAGTTTGTTCTGTAGCGAATACTCAATAATTATGAATGAAAACGAAACAGAACCGTGTGTTAGCTTCGATCTGCTTGATTTTGAATGATATCAGCGATGCTTTAGAGCCGGATATTAAAATAAACAGAAACTACCAGTTACCGCGCCGACGGCAACTGTTTTTTTTTTTTCTGTGAGAGATGATAAACTTCCCGTCATAAAGTCCGAACAAGTCTCTGAGATGCCGAAAATTGATAAAACACTGAGTTGTGCCACGTAACGATTAAATGAATTATGCACTAGTGATTTATGTGTAACGAATCTAGTCATTATTCCAAAAATCAATTTCAAACACTATGCAGGTTAGAGTTTATTAGTACGCACTTACCAAATTGAGTTAGGCGCACAGCTGCGCCGTGCTAGACCAATTTATTTTGATAAATGCTTACTAATAAACACTAACGAAACGTGGAATCGAAACTGCAGTAATAGCATTTAAACTGGTCCATTACTGTTACGAAAACGAAGGAAGTTATAACTATTATATTTTAACTTTTGGTTATCATAAAACAAAGTCAAAACATTGAAATATAAGAATTAAAAGAAGTTTTGAATAGGCGTACAGTTTTTCGACTAAGCGTTCAGACCGGATTTTAAAAATTGCGATTAGTGGGCCAGTAATATATTGAATAGTGGGACAGTGTAATCGGCACATATGTCTCTGAAAATCACATATTCCTAAAAGCGTATTCGTTACCATAGAGTCATGCTGGTATTTATCGACGCGTAAGATATTTATCTATGAATAAGCAAAGGTTTCAATTCTTTGCAAAAGCTTGAGATACATGTATTTCAAAGAATTGACAGTTTCATTACAAAATCGAACATATAACCACACGTGATTTGACTTGAAATTAAGTATATTAAGAGTTTTAACAGGCGTGTTTGGTATCCACGTAAACAGTAATTCCATATCGATACGTAAAATAAAAAATACACTTACTTCATGCTATATTAACGAAATAAACAATGAAAATCCAAGCCATCTGCGACAGTAAAAAATTGTGTTTTGATTTCTGAACGCCTAGGTTTTGGCGACTTCCGGTTGGGCGTACAGAGAGTCTATACACTGTGAAAATACTTTTTAGCCTCACAACTGTTAATGATATTATGAATATGGAAGTTAAAAGTGTGGACTTTGATTAATCTTCAATTTCTCTGAGCATAGTTCTACATAAAAATTGTAACTTTATAAAATAGTCTTGTAGAAAAAGTGTAAGACTTTCATACTTGTTTTATAGAAAATGTTTCTGGATGTTTCAATGTAAGTTTGCTAGACCCAGACCACTAGCTCCTAAGTCAAGGTTACACTTAGATGTCAAAGGTTAAAAGGGTCTGTTTCTGTCTGGTCAATAACTGCCATACATAGAGGGATTTTTGAATTACTCGGCATAAATGTTCACCATAAAGAGACAACGTGTTATGCGCAAGACCCAAACCCTTGCTCCAAGGTCAAGGTCACACTTAGAGGTCAAAGGTTAATAGAGTCTTTTAGGTGTCTGGTCAATAACTCTGCGATCCATGAAGGGCTTTTAGATAACTTGGCATAAATGTTCACCATAATAAAACAAGGTGTCATGCCCAAGACCAAGACCCCTAACTCGAAGGTCACACTTAGAGGCCAAAGGTCAGATACAAAAATGACTTTGTCCGGAGCATTTCTTGTCCATGCATGGAGGATTTTGATGTGCAATGGCAAAAAATGTTCATCATCATGAGATGGTGTGTCATGAGTAAGAACCAGGCCCCTAATCCTTTGCTGTTACTATAAATAGCTATTACTGTAAGTAGTTCTATTCTATTAACCCTTATCATGCTGAACATGATATATTCTGTCTTTGCGACCAGTGTAGATCATGATCAGCCTGCACATCCATGCAGTCTGATGATGATCAGCACTGTTAGCCATTCAGTCAGTATATTTTTAGTAAGCATCCCTTTTAACAGTTAATGGTACTGTACAAATTGAAAAATGGACAAGTCCATTATAGAAATTCAGCCGGGTAAGGGTTAATATTAGCCCTAGGAGAAAATTGGGACTACTTTTCTGTAGTACAACACGCATGTTACATCCAATTTTTGATGTATTTTGCCCTAAGGCTACCTGATAAGTACTTTTGTGTGGACTTAGATTTTTTTCAGATTAACTTCTCTTTGTTGTCAAAATAATATGTGACAACTTTTTATAATTGACCGTAGGGAAAAATCAAAAGCATTTTTCTGTGTTACTTTAAAATTTTAGGTGTATTTTAAGGTACCTCTTCCTGGTAAGGAGATTTTGTGGACTTAAAAAATCAAAACTTACTTCCCTTTGTTGCTACTATATAAAACGATTATTCTTGAAACTTTTTATCCTGGTTGCTAGAATTGGATATGTCATTGTTTTGGCTTTCTGTCTACCAAACTTATAGTTTTGTACAGAAAATGTTTTATTATATCATCTACCTGACGAGCATATATTTAACATCCTGGCACTCTTGTTTTATTTTGTTCAAGATGCTGTATTGGCATACAGTATGTATGATGAAAATGTCCTTAGGCAGGGGACGTTGCTCTGTTACAAATTGTTGTTGTTGTTTTTTTTCTGGAGTCGTTGCCCGATTTGATCTTGAACTAATTCATCACATCGTGAATTTGTTAACTTAAGTCGATCAGATCCATCCAAATGAATTGAAACTAGGTATACATCAGAAGTATGAAATGAATATGTACATGTTGCACTGACTTTTATGATCGATTATTTTGTCTAAAGTTGTGGCCATTCTTTAACGACGAATGACAACTACATTGTAGTTTCCTTCTCTTCATTTCAAATAAAACTTGTTAAGCATCATAAACATTATGTAGACATGCGCATTTGTTTCTTGTTCAGTTGTTTAACTTATATATATATATCTATATATTTTTCCTTAATAACATTATTGACCCGTCGTTATTATTAATTATTAAATGAAACATTTTTGTCGACATCATTCTAGTTCGCTTTGCAACCTCCGTGAAGGAATATTGTCAAACTATACCGATAATGGGAAGAGTTTGCTTCCTTTTGTAGCACAACTGTCTATGCATTATTGTGTCTTGCTCATATACATAACCCTTTTATTTGTGTGAACATGCATGAATTTGTTATACTGCAAAATAAAACAGTCATCATTGATTACTTTACTTGTCGTCACTTTCATCCTTTTTATCGTAAATAGCACAGTCATACACAGAAGATGCTGTATACTAAACATATTTTCTCAAAATTCAGACCAAAACATCTATTAGATGCCACCATTACATAACTATATTTCAAACTTTTGCAGGGGGAGAACACCCTGACTCCTACTCACGCTGGTATTTCTGGATCCGGATCAGCCTGGGAAGCCGTTGACAATAATTGTCAGAAGAAATCTTACCTACATTAAAGATCCAACTTAAATTGTGCTAATTAATGTTAATTGGCATTCATCCGAGTTTCTGATATTGTCAATTTGCTGGTAGAAAAATGGTTAGAAATTGTCAGACTGGATTCTCAGGCTAGATCCGGACCTGCCCTTAAGTATGATAAAGGCCTTTAAGGTCGATGTCGGAAGAGGGATCTAGCAAAGTTTTACAACATTTAAGCTTATGAACGACGTCGGCAGAGATTATGAAGTTGTTCTGTTGTCAGGCTTAAGATGCAGGCATACTTAAACTCCAAAACGACGGCCGTTTTTTTACAATAAAACTCTATCAAGTTTGAATAAATAGTTCAAATGGTTATGAATTTTGTACAGTAATCATTTCTGCGTACAGACTGAAGTATTACCATTAGTGGATTCATAGCGGAGGTCGGGGGGAGGGGGGGGGGGGGGCACCGGGACGCTCCCGCCCCTAAAATCGCCGGAGCATAGGTAATTTGTCTTATGTTCTGGGTAAAATAATTGCAAAATATACATTTCTTTCTCGCTCGCTACGCTTGGGTACATAATTTGTCTTTTATTCTGACTGAAGAATATGAAATATGCATTTTTTCTCGCTCGCTACGCTCGCACTTATAATTAATCTTTTGTTTCGGCTGAAAAATATGCATATTTTTTCTCGCTTGCTACGCTCGAAAAGTTAATTTGTCTTCTGTTCTGGGTTAAATATAAAAAATGCATTTTTATCTCTATCTCACAGGTAATTTGTCTTACTTGTTTTTTTTTTTTTTTTTTTGTTTTTTTTTTGTTTTTTTTTTTTTGTTTTTTTTTTTTGTTTTTTTTTTGTTTTGTTTTGTTTTTTTATTGATGGTAAAATGCATTTTTTTCTCGCTCACTATGCTGGCACATTTAAAATCTGACAGTTTGCATGAGCTCCGAAAAAAACTTTTTATTTTAGTCCTAGGTAAACCCTCCCCATGAAAATCCTCAAAAAAACGAACGGCTAAGAAATTCCGAGAAACCCGCGCAAGAATAAGTCTGACAATTCATAAGACGTGACTATAATAAGCATGTTATTTGTGTTGATTTTGTCACAAAACCTGTCCTTTGTCAATAACAAATAAAGTACCCAAGAACGCACCAAATGGATCCATTAATTTCATAGTTTTCCGGGGAATCATGCCACCCCCCCCCCCCCGCACCCCTATTTGCTCTAGTCTTCCAATATTTTACGCCCCCTCTTACACCAAATACTGTATCCGCCCCTGAGGTAGTCAATTTTTATAAAAAAAACGTAATGGATGTAAGAATTTTTTTACAAAGTTTGGAATGATAACGCGTTTATCATATCAAGTAGACCGTTTGAAAAAATGTTGGATAGTTCAATGAATCAGATATTCTAGATTTCATTTCAGGTTGTAGAATATTTTGGAAAAAAAAATATTGATTATTCTTCGAATACTTTTTGACTGTACTATTAGAATAGTGTTATTGGATCTATAAAATCTGCCGAGAATGATTATCGGGATAAAGAACTCTCCCTTCAGGTAAACGGCGTGAAGAACTATCCTTTGTTATATTTTCGGGAATCGAGCACGTTTTCACCGTGCAATATTAGTATTTATAGTAACAAAAAAGTAGTCCGTCATGTCAACAAAACACGATGAAAACTATCGTCTGAAGCATTTTAAAGTATATTTTCAATCGTAAATTGTCAGCCTTTTAGAAAAAGTTTGGGTAATTTAAAGGGTGGCAGGAACTAGATACATGTCTTGTCTGTCTATTAATACATTTTAAATGGACTCCGCATGTATTTTGAAGCAACCCTTGATTTTGAAAAAACATGACCAATTTTGTTATCAAATTCGTCGCCATACGACTTATAAAAGAGTCGTAGTCGTAGTTTGATTATCCAGTCGTAAACTTCGTTCCAAGACGAATCTATTGGTGTATACTTTTTATGACTTTTGTGCAGTAACAAACCCGCCAATCTAAATTATTTAGACCCACTATTTTTCCGATAGAATGAACCTTAAGTAATGGCGAACTTTTCAGAATACCAATTTTAAGTAACTTACGCAGGTTGTTTAACGTGTCTTCTCTATGTCTTTGCTCATGGGGTGATAATAGTTGTACAGTCTGATTAAAATCATTTCTTATTAATGCTATGCATTGGATCTGACGACAGGCTATTGAGACTCGAGTTCACCTATCAGATAAAAAGTGGAAACCCACAGGTCGCCCAACACGACATACTAGTAAACGAAAATGTTGCAGGCTTGGTTTGATTGAGCCTGTTCATTGACGGTAGTGCAAATGCATGCTACCGTCCACGCTCTCTGACCCCGGGTTGAGCGGAACTGAAAATTACACATGTTATAAGTAGCAGAATGTAATTTAGAGACATCCGCAGATGTATTCATACGGTGGTATACATAGAACCTTCAGTGACGCACAGAGTGCAATTCCATGAAAAGCGGCATATGGTCCGCAGATAGAATAATGGTTGTGCCCGAAACGAGATAACAACGGACAGAACTACACAAACTGGAATTTAGAGATAAGATCTGTGGTTATTGAGCCTGAATATCACAGAAACTGCCAGAAGACAAAATTAAAAAAACAGGCACCATATCTAAGGTGTAATCAATCAATTCCCAAAGATTTTAAAGCGGGAGTATTGGAAACACACTGAGCCTTGCTTTCAACATTTTGAAAGTGGAAGTAGAAGTTTTGAAAAATCTATATTGAACCTTGGGCTCCAGTTTTCGATTATCATGGATTTATAATCCTTTATGGCTGCGCACTCGTGTTTTTTTCCTTCAAATTATAAAGCTTATGAAACATGAAAATTGGTTGTGCTTTTTTCCCCCTATTTTTCCATTCACAATTGAAACGTGAAAATTGATTTTAGCCAAATTCTAAAGTTCAGACGACTTATTCCGCCATGAACTTTGTATTTTAGGTGACTTTTAGATACATCAGTCGCATAAAAATTAGAATAATTTAGCATCTTTTCTGACTTCGTTTATCTCATAGGTATTGATTAAATAATGAAAAATTATTTTCGACTAAAAATAATTTGTTTTATTTTCATTCTCGTTACTACTAGGCAATTTCTACTTGTTCCACTTTTCGACTTGTTTCGGTTGTATTATTGACCCGTTAAATCGGGTACCAGTTATGCGACATGTACATCGTATAGCCGTATAAAAGCGAAAATCTCGTGCTATCTGCTCAGTTAACTCGTTTAAACTTGACAGCCAACACAAACTTTACCGCCCGCTACACCTCGTAGGTATTATTCTGAGATGAAATTTCAAAAACAACAACATACCGATTTTTCAATCCTTTACTTATTATAAATTTGTAAAAGTTTTCACAAAGCTTCAAATAGTTAGCATCTTAGAAACATAATATATTGTTTTCAAATTTTTATAAAGATTAAAGAGATATGGAGCATACTTGGTCATGTCAGCTTTTGCTAGAGCCGTAAAATCAAGCGCTGGGAAGCGACCGAGGGCATATTTTTAAAACTTATTTTCCTAACCTTATTGCGCTGTAAACAAATATCCAGTATACCAAGGTACTCCTTTAGTACCTTTAAACCAATGGCACTCCTTAGTACCATAATGTATCCAAATAAACCATATATGGTTACCAGGTACCCTATCTGTACCTACTAATAGTACCCTTGTACCATATTAAACCATAAACCATATATGGTTACCAAGTACCCTATTTGTACCAAATATAAGTACACCCTTGTACTATATTAAACCGGTAAACCATATAACCCGGTGCCTTATTTGTACCAAATAATTGTACACCGTTGTACCATGTTAAACCGATAAGCCAAATCGCCAGGTACCCTATTTGTACCAAATATAATAGTACACCATTGTACCATATTAAACCGGTAAATCGTATAGCCAGGTACCCTATTTGTACCAAATAATTGGACACCGTTGTACCATATTAAACCGATAAACCAAATATCCAGGTACCCTATTTGTACCAATAACCATTAGCGCAACAATGCTTACATTCGAGAAAACAAACCTATGCAAAAGAGGGAGTCATTGTAAGAACGCCTAGCCCTTTTCGCTCTCCGGCAAGTTCCTACAAGCTCACAAAAAACTGTAGTCACAACGACTGTAATTTAGACCACATGGGCTTTCAGCCTCCTAAGATAACTACTGTGGTAGGCCGAGACACCCACGGGGATGCAAAAAGATTGTTATTAAATTAGCGATAGATATAATATGCCCCCGATCGCGTCCCAGCGAAAGAATTTTCCGCTGACATAACAATAATAATAATTATGTAACAAAATATACTTAATGAAAAGTAAAAAATCACTAATATATAAAACATAGTAATAAAACACAAGTTCGAACCATATGATCATGTCTTTTCCTTTCAAAGGAACTTTCAAAATAAACATTGTCATTTATGAGTTCCGGTTGTTTTATATTTACAAACAAACTCACACAGAAGATGTACAGAACCACTTTGGCTTTCAGCCTCCACAGATAACTACTGTAGTAGGCCTACGATGGTGATATTAGAATCTGTCCTTGTAACTCAAAAGACTTTAATTAACACTGAAGATCGCGAATTACGACTTATATATATTAGCACATGCACGTCTGAGACAGTTTCGATGACGATTTCTAAAAGTACAGAATTTTCAAAATAGCCATTATTGCTTATAAAGTCTGACTGTACTTTCTTTACGTACAAACTCTCGAACCACATTGGCTTTCAGCCTCCACAGATAACTACTGTAGTAAGCCTAAATACCATGATGATATGAGAAACTGTCATAAAACTTAAATGACCTATTAACACAGAAAATTGCGAATTATGAATTTTAAAAAGTTAGCAAATGCACGCCTGAGACACAGATCCGATGATGATATCAAAAGTATATAAACCCATACTGGAGATATCTGAAGATAACAAACTTTGAACAGTTTATCTGGTTAAATTCTTAGCAGTGGAAAAAGCCATATCACTTTACGTTATACGGGTGGCTCACTCTTTCAGACAATGCTTCCGTGATTGTGTATATTTGTAGCTTGATTTCAGCATCAGCATTGCTCCAGTCCGATCGTTACCACCAGTATATACCAGTTGTGCCTCAGGTCGGTGAACAAACACATTGCAGACTGAAAATACAGAGTAAACTGGGCGGCAGACAGTGAAATTGAACAGATGTTTCATAGAATAAATGAAAGTTGCATTAAGAAAATAAGCAATAAGTCTTCATAAATCAGACCAGGCTTAAATCATACAAGGGAACGGTGGGTGGGGTTTTTAAATGTTGTACGACGCTGAATTTGCGGACTGAAAGATAGAACGTGGCGGTCACGTGACTTTTATACTCGGCGAAGTTACGAACTATCTCGCGAGAATTACCATGGTTACACTACGCGGCGTCTTGCAACGCTAATTTCCGGTAGATATCTAACACAAGATAAGCGAGAAATTTACACCAGAATAAACTAGATTAATATCTAAAATTAATCTCTCTTATTCTAGGATGAAATTTCAAAAACAACAACATACCGATTTTTCAATCCTTTACTTATTATAAATTTGTAAAAGTTTTCACAAAGCTTCAAATAATTAGCATCTTAGAAACATAATATATTGTTTTCAATTTTTTATAAAGATTAAAGAGATATGGAGCATACTTGGTCATGTCAGCTTTTGCTAGAGCCGTAAAGTCAAGCGCTGGGAAGCGACCGAGGGCATATTTTTAAAACTTATTTTCCTAACCTTATTGCGCTGTAAACAAATATCCAGTATACCAAGGTACCCCTTTAGTACCTTTAAACCAGTGGCACTCCTTAGTACCATAATGTATCCAAATAAACCATATACGGTTACCAGGTACTCTATCTGTACCTACTAACAGTACCCTTGTACCATATTAAACCATAAACCATATACGGTTACCAAGTACCCTATTTGTACCAAATTCTAGTACACCCTTGTACTATATTAAACCGGTAAACCATATAACCCGGTGCCTTATTTGTACCAAATAATTGTACACCGTTGTACCATGTTAAACCGATAAGCCAAATCGCCAGGTACCCTATTTGTACCAAATATAATAGTACACCATTGTACCATATTAAACCGGTAAATCGTATAGCCAGGTACCCTATTTGTACCAAATAATTGGACACCGTTGTACCATATTAAACCGATAAACCAAATATCCAGGTACCCTATTTGTACCAATAACCATTAGCGCAACAATGCTTACATTCGAGAAAACAAACCTATGCAAAAGAGGGAGTCATTGTAAGAACGCCTAGCCCTTTTCGCTCTCCGGCAAGTTCCTACAAGCTCACAAAAAACTGTAGTCACAACGACTGTAATTTAGACCACATGGGCTTTCAGCCTCCTAAGATAACTACTGTGGTAGGCCGAGACACCCACGGGGATGCAAAAAGATTGTTATTAAATTAGCGATAGATATAATATGCCCCCGATCGCGTCCCAGCGAAAGAATTTTCCGCCACGAAATAAACCTTTATTTCCCCCAAAATTCTTACGCGTTGTATGTCTCAAGACATTTCTGAAGAGCCTAGCCCTACGTCAGACAAATAAATACCACATTTTTGGCAAATTATATAATGTTCTGAATGATTCTAGCGAATTTACAGCCGTATTATAGGTAGACGCTGTATTATTTGCTATTCCTGCTCGAACCAAGTGCTTACATCTGCTTTGAAGATATCCCAAAGATAGTCTGGTATTGGTGTCGGAGACGAATCGGCCTCTGGTGCTAACGTTTTGAACCGGGTGAGCTGAAAACGAGATAATGCGTCGCTTATTTTCATTTTTTGCCCCGGCTATATGAGAAGCTCTCAACAAACAATTAAAGCGCAGACACTGTAATGTAAGTACCCTAATTAATGTCATAACCTGTGAGGACTTGGAAGACATCGTGTTCAATATATGTACTACGGCCTGGTTATCACAGTGAAACCGTATCTTCTTATTTCGTAGCTGCCCGCCCCAAATACAAATAGCTGTAACAATTGGGAAAAGCTTTAATACGGTTAAACCATTACTATGCCATGCAACAGGCCATCTTGCGTGACACCAATGTCCCTTAAACCAGATACCAAAACCAATGCCCCCAGAGCTGTCTGTGTACAACTGTTCGTCATCGTTGGATAACCAAAACCGATCATGAAAGACTGAAATTCCGTTACAGTTTCTAAAATTGGAACGCCTAGCTCTTTCATGATTGTTTCGAATAATAGCATTAGGCTTTTACAAGACTCGTACCCTTTCTCCCCGCCAAGGAAGTCATCAAGGTAATGTATAAGACGTCCTGAATTCATTTTTGATTTAATGCAAAATTCTAGAAAAGTAGAAAATTTCTCAAACAAACTAGGCGAAATGCTACAGCCAAATGGTAAACACTTATCAAAATAATTTTTTTCCATGCAAGAAAATCCTAAAAATACGAAATCGTCGGGATGAATCGGAAGTAATCGAAATGCACTTTTTATGTCCATTTTAAATAAATAACAGTTTCTACCCATGTCTTGTATAATACGAATCGCTTCATCGAATTCTGTGTATTTAACCGAGCATATTTTCGGATCTATAAATTCATTGATTGTTAATCCCTCAGGATATGACAGGTGACGTATAAGCCTGTATTCGCCCGGACTTTTCTTTGGAACCAAGCCAATTGGTGAAATCTGCATGTTTTTAATTGGGCTAACGGTAAATGGACTTGCAACTCGGCCTAAGTCTACCTCTTTTTGTATTTTTGTTGTGCTAATTCAGGCTGTTGTTTTACGGACTTCATGTTTTTTTGATACACGAGCTTGACGCGGGCCTGAATAGTTCAATCTGAAACCGTGCTTAAAACCGTTTAATAAAATATTTGCATCATGCGACTTGTACTTACTAAGCCAAATTTCTAAAGATTGGATATTTATAGGTGAATGTGCTACTTTAAAATGGACATCATGGCAAGGTAAGTTATTACTTTCTGTTTGAATCCCTTGAGCCCCGATACTGGTTGAATCCACGACCACGCCAGGATCCACGCCCTCGAAAAAAGTTTTTTTCGCCCAATTTGTTGAAATTACCCCCTGTGTTTTCTGGCAATGAGAACGTCTCTCCATTGTTATGTTTTGTACCGGTAAAACAATTCATCAAGCTATGTGAACTGCCACAATGATAACACGCGTGCCGAAACTTGCAGTATGACCAGTTACACGTGCCTTTATTAAAAGGAATACATATGTCTACTGGCTTTTGCTTTATCTGGCTTTGCCTTGTAGGCTCGTATATGGACGGCATTAACCGCGACCATAATTCATGATTAATGATAGCCCATGACGAAGGCATGCTAGCTTGACGCAGACGAAATTGCTCGTCATACGTTTTCCAAAATTTTCCCCCATGACGAGATGCGCATTCCCGTATTACATACATATAGAAATACTGAAGGAGTTCGTGAACTTTGTTTGGGTATGCCGTTAGATAGACAGACATAAAAATGATAAAAGCATCGGACCAGCGTTCAATATTTCCTATGTCATCTTTATACCATTTAGGCCGACAAGTAATTGTACCATCATGAAAAAACTGCAAAGTACTTCCTGAGGCAAAATCTGAAAGTTCCACCGCACCCTTAAGAAGTAATGCCATATTGATATATTCACCCCCGCATATTTTCTGCTTTATGCTTGAGGGAACATGAATAGCGATATCATCTTGCGCTAAGCGTGTCATTTCATAATTTTGAGGAAACGAATTTGCATAGTTCAATGAATTGTTATAATGCACTAACGGTCCATTACTACCCAAAATTGTATAATTGTCGGTAGCGTTAGCATAACAATTTGAGCCATCATTTTGGTTTACAACGTCCGCGTTTTGCGCGGTCACTACCGGACATTCATCTTGAATGTTGTTTTGTTCTGAGTCAGGATTATTACTACTTGAAAATAAATTATTAGACTCAAAATCGTTATTGAAAGTTTGAGTTTCTCTACTTTGAGTGCCATGTACAACCTCAGAATCTCGAATTATCTGTTCAAAATCAATAATTGGTGTATTTTGCCTACCTCTGTCCGGACCTGTGCCGTCGTCAGTTTCCGGCCTTGCTCGTTTAGCCTCGGCTGCTCTTGTTGCAGGGCCACATTTATCCGTGTCCCTTCTCTTCACGCCCCTTCCACGACCTGGCATGCTGAAATTGCTAACTTAATTTAATCTTAGTTTTTAAATGTTGTACAACGCTGAGTTTGCGGACTGAAAGATAGAACGTGGCGGTCACGTGACTTTTATACTCGGCGAAGTTACGAACTATCTCGCGAGAATTACCATGGTTACACTACGCGGCGTCTTGCAACGCTAATTTCCGGTAGATATCTAACCCAAGATAAGCGAGAAATTTACACCAGAATAAACTAGATTAATATCTAAAATTAATCTCTTTTATTGCATTATTGCTGTTACTGCTATCTTAGATCATATATTCTTTAAAAGCAGTCTTTAGTCATATAACATTATCATCATGATGTAGTGTCTTTGATATGAACATTTTTACTGATTTTCTGTAGTTTTATTCTTGTAGGACTTATTGTAAAGGGCCTTGTATGAACAGAGAATACCTGAAGTACGAATCTGTTAACGACATGAACATTGTGAACCGTTAATCAATCAAGGGACATCCTCTGGAGAAACATCAACTGACTGTGTATGGAGAACATTTTCACCATAGTTTGGTCTGCCAGTGCGGTACAGTAATGCAGGTATTCGATATAAAGGTATGTTATCAATGAGACGGACATTCCTTACATACTCATTTGATAAACTGTTTTGTGACACAGGCCTTTTTCAAACACTGACATAGAGCTGATTAATACGAAGTTTAATTATGGATTATAAACAGATATTCATTGTACAAGTTCGCGTTATGTGCTTTTGTGATTTAAAGTTTGAAGATTTGTGTCTTTAATCATTTCGATATTTCTATCAGGATCTAAAACAATGAACACAATCACGTTTATTTCTTTCTTTATTTATTTTCCTTTCTTTTAAATGTCGCTCCTGTCACGGAAACATTCTATTTGTGCATACCGAAAGGCGATCAGGCGCGTCAAATTTTTGCTATAAAGCTCGGCTAAATGCCATATCCCGTCCTAAGCACTGTATTTTGGCGTACTGCTTTCAAATCAAGTTCGTGGCTAGGTGGCTCGGGCTGAATAGGTTTTGACCTAGTGTTAGGCGAAATCTAGTTGGTATTGCTGTATTGCTATATGTATTGCGTTCTCAACCCTTTGCATGCAACTATGTGCTTACCTTCATGCAGTGGTCCGCATGATAATTGCCGGCCGTTTGCAGCTACATACGGGCGGTCGGTCCCTGTCATGTGACACCACTGGCTACGTTGTTGCAATGTACAGCCATCCTGTTTTGGTGTACTTATGTACATCTGCCACGTTACTTGGTGCTTCACTGTTAAACAGTAACCCTTTGCATGTAACTATGTGCTTACCTTCACGCAGTGGTCCGCATGGTAGTTGCCGGCCGTTTACAGCTACCTGTGGGCAGTCGGTCCCTGTCATGTGACACCACTGGCTCCGTCGTTGCAATGCACAGCCATTCGGTTTTCGTATACTTCAGTTCTACCGTATCGTTCAGTGGCGTTAGTGTCAGTTCAAAGTATTTCTTGTGTTGCACTGTTAGTTATACCCCTATAGTTTTGTTGTATTGCTTTGACGCGCCTGGACTCCTTTCGGTTGAACAATTTTACCTTTCTTTTTCGAGCGGCCAACAAAACCCAATCTCAGATACTGCTGTATTTATATGTTGTTTAAAATACATCTCAATGAGTCATTTGATCTATATTGTTAATACATATTATTTAATATAAAATTTAATGTGGGGCATATAGCACGGTGTTTCTTTGTTGTTTTGAGTATTGAAAATACATGTAATTGTAAACTTTTACGTGGTACTTGGGCTCAATGGCTGAACAGCAGTCAAAAAAAAACAATGTACCAGACTTCCAACGATGAAAATTTTTATGTATATCCAGTGTATAAATCAATCCCAATTAACAGTCTATTTAACCCATTACCGCTAGCATGACAGTGTTTGTTTCTTACATAGCCGTTCTCCGCATAGACTATAGCGGCATATACTACTAGATACCCGCGGACTATGCTTCAGAAGAAATAGCAGAGTACAGATAAAGCAGCTTTAGAATGGGATTACCTAGCCATATATATATAAATTAATTTAGGGTAGTACTACATAAGTTCAAAATTGATATACAGAGTGAAATTACAATACATACAACTTGTACAAAAAAAAAACAAACAAATATACACCAAAAAAATAGAGTCGGAACGGTAAGTCAATATTTGACTGTTAGACTAGGTCCCAGAGCCTACAGTTGGTTTTCAAAATTAACAGAAATACATCGAAAACCGAATGTCTTAATAAGTGGCGAATCGTATATCAGTGGTATCAAGCGCTTTAAAGCCAGTTAAGGGAATTTCTGCGTCTGTGATTCTATTATCATGTCGGCTTTGTTTTATGTGTGCATTTGGCTAGCTAACTTTTTCATTTGCCAAAAAAATATTGATAAAGCTTAAATAAAGGCAACATCCTTAAAATTCAGCCTTTGTGTTGAATTTTCCCAGTCTGTGTGTCATTTAGAAAGACACATGAATGTCACTGCTGATTTATGAGATATGGATAGATATTATAAATGTAAATGACAGTCGCATTCTGGTGCCAATGTAGTAAAGGGTCCGGTATATAAACTGTCAATCGATCAAACTTAACATTGTTTGTTAATGTGACATTAGTAGTCCAACTGTTTAGCTAAGACCCGTGTCGTAAACGTGACATTAATGTGAAAAGCTCCAGGTTAGTTGAAAAGCTTCTGAATGTCAGTTAATTAATTAATGAGACATGAACATACATTGTAAATGTCCTACAAATTATACTTGAAAACATTTTGTACCGTTTTCTTAAAACAATATTGTGTGAACCATTTACTGGTACGAGGGCTTTATAGATACGAGGGGTGTTCAATAAATACGGACCAGAAATAAAGAAATGAGAGCACTTTTCCGGGTATTTATTGAACACCCCTCGTATATAATGTAGCTACTCCATTCAGCACGTCTGTTTAACTGTTTGCGCATTTGCAAATAAACAATATTATAGCTTTTTCCCAAATGAAATAGAATAATTATATCAATTCTTCTTTTGAACGTTTCCTTACTCTTAACAAAGTTAAAACAAAAACTTGTATATGATATTTTCTGTGGTAACTGGAGCCAAGATAACGTCACACTACCACAAGTGAAAAACAATTGATATACATGGTAGATGATAGGTTAGTACAGCAAATTAGCAATCAAAGAAGCGGAAACGAAATTACGAACAGAATGTATGACAGCACACATTTAGAACAATGTGTACTAGAACTTAAAAACGACAGAATAAAAATAATTAACAAATAAATGCTATTTTTGTACGTATATAGCACATTGGGACTTCTTGTTAGAAAAGAAAATAATATTCAGTTTTTAAATTTAACTTTTAACAGTAATTTTAGGCATACTTATGATATATGATTACTCTTTTATACTTTAAGTAAACTTATTTTAGTATTTAACGACCTTTAACTGATTAAAGAAAGTTTAAGCAATCCAAACATCCGAATCCATTTATTTCTTGACATTGGACTACGGAAGTAAAATTCACCTTATTACTATTATTATTATCTATTTCTGTTTTGATTATTTTTGTTATTATTATTGTTATTTTATTATTTCATTACTTTATTAATACTTTATTAATATTATGAGGTTTTTCAACAATGTATTATACCGAATTCTGTTGGACACGTATACGGCAGTAATAACCCGTATTTGGACGAGGAAAATATCGAGTCCAAATATGGGTAATTACTGCTGAGTACGAGTTCAGTAGAAGTATTCAGCATTGTAGTCAACACTGTTAATTTACCTTTTTTATTTTATACCGTAATGAAAAAACGAAATCACAGAAAAACTAATATTCACTCATTTTAAATGAGTTTTGACGATTGTGAACATTTCCAAATACAACAAATATAAGAAGTCATAATATGTATATTAATGTTAGATGCGTGCGTTATCATGCTTTCACTCCAGCTTAAAAAAAGTGAAAACAATTTTTCATTAACGTTGTAACCGAAGCCATCATCATCAGATAAGAAATTTTCTAAATTACAGTATGAGAGATCACATTTATATGCTTTGTTAATAAATAAAAGATTTCGCATTTTCGAATGTTACTAAAATGCAGCATACAAGGAAAGTAATCCCGATCGACTCCTTGTATTAAGGAATTGGAAGAGTTGTTCCGTCCAATACGAAACATGGATATTTTAGACTCAATTGCAATACGAGAAAAATGTAGTCTTTCCGTATTGTAGGTCTCGGACAATGTTACACACTTAAAAAGATCGTGAACGTGTTTAAATTCACACAGTGCAATACTTGTTTCTATTGTATTATAGTTAAATGTATAAAGGTATTAAATAAATATTATTCTTCTACACTCAATTACATCGTGCAATCAAATGTGAACAAAATTGTCCAATATTTAACAAATGTTTGACTCCACGTAGAAAATACAGTACTGAGCCATATTAAAAGCAGTGACTGTCTACTATAAACATTACAGTACAGCAACTACAAAGGAGTGACGTCATGAATTTAAATTCACTTATATTGCAGATGTGTTGATCTTTACAAAAAGATGTTCATTGATAAAACTGTTCTACATAGTTTTATAGAAACGTAGGATAATAAGTAGACGCCCTTATATAAGAGAGGTAACTCATTCAAACCAATCATAGAGTATATATCTAGAATAACTTCTCTTGTGTGATGTATACGATCATACACATGTGTTTAAAATGTTTTGTGAGGAATACTGTTGGTGAAACGACTTTTCATCCGTGCCTTTACAACATTTGTGTATCTAAGCTAATGTATCCATAGCCGCCGTCGGTAAGCGATAACCGATCCGGTGACTCCTGCAGACGAATATTAGTAGCTTTTGTTGAAGAATATGATATATAGGAGTCCTTTTCCGTGTTTTGTAACATGCCGCGTGTACAACTCTAAATTAAATACAGGGGACTCTAATCCGAATGATAATAATTTCTATTTGACGAACGAGGACGTAAACTCACTATCCCTGATGTCGTAGTCAGGGTCAGGACTAGACCACCAAGACCGCTCTTTAGAAAGTGTTTGTTTACATACTGCATGACAGTATCAACTGCTCAACTGATAATTATCATGATCTGATTATTACCAGGTTAAACACATTTCATTAAGGCAAAAATTCATACATGTACATTAATTTTTTGAAGGTCAATGATGATAAGTGCCATATTTATTCAGTGGCACGCTTGAAAATAGGCTGCTGGTCGAATAACACAGTGAAAACTATAGCTTATAACATTAATAGACAATGATTATGCAAAGTCAGAGAAACCTATTATAGTGTACTAATTTATAAAGAAGGCAAACAAAGTGTCTGATTCACAGGCAGAATAACACGTAACGAAAAACGAGAAAAAACATATGTTTCATATTGGTTTCATTTTCGTATTAGTAGAGAAAATTGAGCATTATTAAAAGAACTGAAATAAACACAAAAGTCAAAGGCTGGAGGTGGTATGGTCTGTTATCAAAACATTACATCTGACAAAATTTAAATCTGTTCATTTATTTATATAGTTTGTTAAACTAAACGGAAGAATCTTTTGCCTCAGCATTTTACAAATAACGATTGAGTAATAGACTAGACGTGAATGAGTATTTCTAACAGATATCAAACAAAGTGAATAAAGCCTCAAATGGGCTTTACGTTAATGTGTGCTTTAAGTGCAACATGTACAATGGCGTGAACACCGGAAAAGGTATAATTTTTATATTCCTTATAACTCCAGGTAAACATGTTCAGCTCAAATTTGTCATTTTTGTGATTCTGCTCTTCGCAAAATAACTAAAATGAAGTTTCGTAAACAACCATTTATCAAATTTTGAAGTGTGATTATCAGAAATTCAATAATCTCATTAAGAAAAGAAGTTCCCACACTTACATGATTAATTTAGAAATAAGACAGTTATCGCCGTTTTCCGAATATGCTATAGGATTCATAAAGCTGAAATACACGCAAGAATAAAAAATGATATACAGCTAAGGGAGGTAATAGTGTGTGAACCGTTTGGCTCCACCAATCAAATTGCTTGACTAAATAGATGCATGAATTATTCCATTATAAGCTATGTAAGTAAATTGTTGTAATAAAAGTGTCATTATTTGACTATTGATTGACCTGAACGCTTTATAATTTTATGAACATCGTGCATGCTCTACCGATGCATCATTTAAAAATGATGTAACGAAACACTTTTTGACTACTGTATATTAAGTAATGGAAAAATCGGGGTACATAGTAAGCACACTTAATATTAACATAATTGCCGGTTGGACATTTTGTATGAACAAAAGGTCGAATGAAGTTCATCTAAGGACATTAAATTAGGTTATTCAATCATTGCTTTCACCTATGTATGCTGTTCGAAATTATGCATGGACATAACCAACATACTTACGCACACATACAACTTCTGTTTTGTTATAACAGGTATATATTGTACTCTTACGGTTTAGGTTTGGATGGCGTTCAAGTGGGGTTGTTTTTTTTTTTGCAATTCATACACTACTAAACGAGCGGAAGGAATACATAGAGACTTAATTAGATCATAACTTGAAATAGTATGCCAACCGTAGAAGATATTGATGTGGACAAGATTTGGAGAGCGTTGGGAAAATGGGGAAGTTATCAAAGAAGGCAGTTCATCATAGAGCTGGTAGCTATATGGTCCTGCAGTCTACATATGCTCTCCATTGTATTCTTAGGTAATATGATTTGTTGAAATTTTTATGTATGTTTCTTTATTTATCAGTGTCATAACACTGCTGTGTATACTCCGTCTACATATCATGAAAAGACAGACCTCTGTGATACCACAGCTTTGTCTTAAAAGTTGTGTATCTATCGCATGGTTATCATTCCGTCTTTGCAAACGTACATTGTGTGAATTAATTTTTGTCCTTTTAAGTTTTTCGTACTCACAACTAAACAGTAAACAGGTCAATATTCACCTAGTGCATACCATACGGTAAAACCCTGGGTTCCTTTTGCACACCGGTAATTGTCAGCTTCTCATGGTTTCAATATTCTCTGGTTGTAATATGTGATATACTTTTTGATTGCATAGCTGATTACATAGCTGATGTTTAATACAATAATAAAATCGAAAAAAAATAACTTTGCAACCAATATAACAAATTCAGATAAAGCACTATATGTCTGCCACTTCCGTAGCTCGATACCGTTCAGTGACATTTTTCGATATCTGCACTGTACATTTTATTCCTTTCTTTCTTTCTTTCTGACAGGGTTTAAACCGGACCATGAATGTAAAGATGTATTAAATGCATCAAGATATAATGAACATTCAAACTTGTCAACGACAAGATTATTCGAGAAATGCTCCATTACATATATAACCAACGAGACAGGAAAAACTACAGTTACGAAAACTGGCTGCGCAAATGGCTGGACATACCATGATTCTGGACCATTTCCTGAGGAACGTTCATTCATTTCAGAGGTTTATACTACACTTCTTACCTTTTACGTTAAAACGCACGTTTCGTTCAAATATATCATTCTTATGTAAGTCATGATTCATTACAGTCATATCTGATTGTAGATATCAAAATAGACATCATTCTAATATACCACTTTATTACTTTTACATCTTTATAAAATAGATACATGTTCTGATTTGTCACCTACTAATTGTTTAAAGTATTACACGGTAAAAGTCACGATGCTAATTAAGACATTTTAAATATATATAGTGAAAAATGTTCATATATAAATATTTCAGTGGGACTTGGTCTGTGAGAAAAAGGAATTAGCTGAAGTTTCCCAGACCCTTCTCATGTTGGGCCAGGGTGTAGGAGCATTAGTATTTACCAGTTTGTCGGATAGATATGGTAGAAAACGTATTCACATCATATGTCACGTGATCATCTTTGCTGTGGCCCTTGCAACAGCATTTGTTCCGAATTTCACCTTATTTGCAATTATGAGAATGCTTACAGGCGCATTCCAACAGGTATGAACGTCGTCACAAAATCAATATGTTTGTTAGATCATTGTGTTTGATTTAAACATGGGGTACTGCAGACATTTTAGACAAAACTCGTAGTACGATTATTAGATATCAACACGTATGCCTTTATTCCAACTCGTCTATTTCATAGATTGTTTGGACACGTTTATTGGTCTATATCCGTTATATTTTAAAAATGACTGTTGCAAAGAGATGATTCATTATTTGGCAGTAGTTAAAACTATCTTTGCAGTGAAATCTATCATCGGTTAGTATCTATACAAATTACTAACCTGTACAGTATATGCATCACAATTCGTAGAATTATTGCACGTGGTACATAAATGTGATATCATTGATATACCACGGTCACACTTCCCCTAGGTTTTTATCTATTTTTTTATCTTACCATCAACACAATTCCATATGATTGAATAATGATGCATAACAAGAAGACATTTTCTGCGCTTGGGTTAGGAAAGTCTGTGGCCCACATCCCACTGACTATCCGCTTATTTCTGCTTATGCTTATTGCATACAGACTTGTATGTGCCTTCTAACATGTCATTGTTTAATGTTTAATCTAGTGTCTTTTGACTTGAGATATTGAACGGATGATGTTTAGATGAATTTCTTTAGTGAGCAAAAATATGGATTTTGTCCACAAATTTGTTGAAAATACCTTTTAACAACATACCTCTGAAAGGTCAAATGTGCGTTACCAAAAGCTATTGATTGGAACACTGAGCTTGTTACTAATTGAGATGGTACCAACAGAAACACGAGGAACGATAGAGGTCTGCAGTCTTCTGTTTTGGACAACTGGTATCGCTATAGTAACACCGGTAGCTTATATATTTCGAAACTTGTCCTGGAGGTACCTTCAGATATGTTTGGCTTGCCTTTCATCATGGTCACTAATTGAATGGTGGTAAGCGTAAAATTATTGAAGCTACTACTATAGTATTCTCTTTGAAATAACTTGTCATATCTTCTTTTAATCTACTGTCATTGTCATTTAAAACTGTAAAATTACCTTGTTTCATTACAACAGCATTATCAATATCAGGACTTAACTATGTTACATCTGATATTGGTCAAGTAATGAGTATGTTTGAACCCACCTTTTTTACAGATTATTAACTTTCACACTAGAATTATTTAAGTGCCGTGTGGCGGCCGTAAGTAGTATCCCCATACTTTGAATTATATTCATGATCCTTTGGAATCATGGCGTCCATTCGACATCAATATGATATAGTTCCGCTTAAGTCGGTGCTAGTCAAACAGAGTCTTCCGAAATTTCCCGACATCTGTTAAATGGAAAATTAAAACTAAACGTTGTTTTGAAATCAAACGAAATTTTCAGCTTTTCATTAGGATAAAGGTATGAGTGTGTAGTGACGGGAAAAGGGGTAATTTTTTATACCTAACATCATGGTGTCCATTTAATATCTATGTAACAGAACTCCGCTTAAGCTGGTGCTGAGGACGTGAGTGGTGATGCACATTAAATAACCTCTTAGAAACCAAGTCTTTATTATTTTGTAAAGACGCATTCTTTGCTTCCAAATGATCGTTTTTATAAATTATATTACCTTTGTAATGGTGATCAAACTATACGTAATGGAACTTTTTATTTCCTTAATGAATATCTGAGAAAATATACGACAAAGGAAAATGTTGGCGTTTCAGTCACACCGGCATAGTATAATGCACACGGATGCTTAACAGCGTTTACAATGGATGGTGGGTGCGGTATTACAGTTTGCAATCGACACCACGTGCCACTCTACATTTCTGTATAAAACATGAAATGCTGGTGTAAAAATACGAAACAAAAAATACATAAAGAACCATTTACGCATGTATTCCAAGCCTTTTGAGAAGGCAGACCAACATTAAGCAACATTAAGTTGTAATTTGTGTTTATTTCTATCTCATATTTGCATTTACGCTTATCTTGCCTTTCTTGTAAAACGTCCATACAGAGATGTGTTAAAAGCGGAACATTCATTTTGATAAATACATTCGAATTAATAATAGGCTAATAGATGAATCACTGAGATGGCTGATAGCAAACGGCCGTATCAAGGATGCAAAAGCAGTCATTCACAGGGCTTGCAAGACAAACAAGAAAAACTACGATGATGTAGTGAGTGTCAGCGGTTTCCGAGAGTTTGAACTAAGATATGAAACCAAAATAGACGTGTCTAAAGGTAGGAAATGCATAATAGCACATCATTTAGTCAGCAGTAAAACTAAGGTTGCACATTTTTATGTAATTAAGCCGATAAACAGAAAACAGACAAATGATAAATGTTCGAAATTACATGTTTAAATTTCAGCTCCATAGATATGTTTTTCATATAACCTTGCCAATTGAATGTTATATTATTTTGTTTGTACAGCTAGGAGTAACTTTATTAACCTATCCGCAATAGCCATAACTATTTCTTGTTAATCTACTGGGAAAATGTTACATGTATAGTTTCGAATGTAGGTGCAACAGCTACACCTCTAACGGATATGGAAAAAGAGGAGACTGGTGAAAACGAAGAGAAGGAAGACCTTTCTGTGAAACAGTATACTGTTATAGACCTTGTCAAATCAAAAAGGCTTTTCATTTCATCACTGATTATGTGGCTTGCTTGGTACGAGAATTTATCTTCATTTATACAACTCAAGCGTTTTGTTTTCTGAATAATGATTTACCTGTCCAACAAAAGTCTTTATAGTTATTAAACGATCGATTCCTGTAATGTGGACAATGTGCATGACGAAACAGCACAATATTCTATTTCAAAATTATTCAAAAACAACTTCTATATTACAAAAGCATTCAGTATTTTAACTAGTTTGTAATTCGTACATTATAGGACGACTAACAGCATCACTTACTACGGCATAATGCTGATATCATCTAGTCTCGCTGGGAACAGATTTTTGAACTTTTTTCTTGGTTCTATTGTCGAGTATCCCGCGGCAGCTGCGGAGCTATATCTAATTACCAGGTAAATAAATTTCTTTTATAGCCTGACTTAAGAAACTATCTGTATCGTTGGTATACGAAGTACTATAGTATTTAGGAAAAAACGACATGTATATAAGAATCTTCTGCTAATCAAAAACCAGTTCATTGACACGTGCTACATTGTAATACAACATATGCAAATACAACATATGCAAAGATTGAGTGTTTACCTGTTTTCTATTTAAATGTTTGATTTTCATATCATCTGCAAAAGACGTAAATATGCTGACATTTCAAACAGCTCTTTCATGCACATCAATTCTGACAAAATTGTTGAATTATACAGTAGCAGTAAATCTGAACTTTATTAGTAATATTTTACTAAAACTGGAATTCAATAACTTTGGAGAAAACAAAGTATTTATTAAGATACATACTAGGCATTAGTTTAAAAATTTCGTACTAATATTAACATTCAAGTGTTTAAAATACTTATGCGTTGTCTAAACATAACAATGCTGACAAGTCAGTGTTGATCATTTACAACAAACAATTAAATGTGAAACTGACTTTTTAGATATGGAAGGAAGCCGGCTTCTATTATTTTCCATTCTATATGTGGCACTGCTTTGATCATAGCGACTATTTTGACCACATCGGCGGGTAAGTATAAGCTCTGTAAATAACCGAGAAAAATGTCCAAGCTGTCAAAGTAATTTAAAACGAAATAGTTTGATTACAACGCAGATATACATTTTTTCTTTTTCTATGTTTGACAATAATTAAGTATTAAATATATTTTAGAAATATACTGATAGCTATTCAGTTCTGTATATCTGTTCCTTGGTATGAAATTTGTCTTTGAACAGGACAATTTACACATAATTATGATAAGATATGTAAATGAAGTATACATCTGTAATATGTTCTTAAAATGCCAGTTGTTCGCAAAACCATGATTTGTTAAACTTCGTCCGGATCTACACGATTTCGATTAAGCAATACAACATATTTGCATAATTCTACAAATAACATTACAGAATTATATTTATAGGATATTGACATAATGTTACAAATGACATTACAGATGGTAACTCTGCGATGGTTATTGGGTCTACTGTGTTTACCTTGATTGGAAAGTTTGCAATAACAGGGTCATTTAGTACAATATTCCTTTACACACATGAGCTTTATCCGACAAATATGAGGTAACATACCTATCAAATAATAACTGACTCTTTGAGAGGTGTTTAGAGTTTCTCTCAGTATTCGGTTGTCAGTATTCTGTAAAAGCTTTAAAACAAATACATATACAAAAATTAAAGGAGAGATAACAGACATTTTTATTAAAACTAAGGCATGAGTAAGCCCGTAGAGATATTCTAAATTGTATTTATTACTATTTAATTATTATGATATTTTGTCCTAATGGTGTTTAAGAAGTTTACATTCATTTGATGATTCACTACGTTACTTATAATAGACCATCTGTTCATACTTTCTTCTTTTGCAGGAACGTAGGCGTCGGTATGGCTTCAACGGCAGCTAGAATAGGCGGCATGGTGGCCCCTTTCTCACGAAATCTGGTATTTATAGTTAAATTAACTTGAGCAATACTTCATAAGAGGGTTTGACTTAAGCGCCACAATAAATTTATGTTCAGTTGCTTTTTTCAGTAAGTCCTAAAATCTAGATTGAGCTGTTGCACGCTTGACATGTATCACAGAAGTCAATTATTACAATGTCAAAGATTTAACGGATATTTTATCACTGTGCAAATTATACTATATTTGACTTTAAAATAACAAATGTTCACCTATGTTTTACCAATGAATAAGTTATAAGAAGTGTTTGGTTGCGTTATAATCAAATCATCGGAACGACATCTTACATTTTATTTACTTACAAAAGTATAGGAAAAAAAATAATTAGACCTTAACCACTGTTAAACTACATTTAAGTACTCGATTCATAGGTCGTTACAGCTCACACCCTGCATACAAAACGGGATTTTGAGGAATATTCACAAAGTAGCAATGAAACAGCTATCTATGAAAAAGCAAACACATGTACAGATTTTGTTATTTCACCCAGTTGTTTGATCATTCGTATATACAGTCAAACCTGTCTATAAAGACCACCCTTGGGAGAGCCAAAGTGTGGTCTTTATTGGGAGGTGGTCTTTATTTACAGGTTAAAATACACTGTAAATGTTAAAATGGGAAACGAAATATGTGGTCTTTAGAGACAGGTGGTCTTTGTTCAGAGGTGGTCTTTAACACAAGTTTGACTGTAATGTAAGAGAGGATAAATTACACAAGTGGTAAATTGTTTCAATCATACTTTATCGTAGGATTTAACTCAGGTTGTTTGCAATTGTTCATATATAAATTGCTGCAGATCGTTTTAGAATAAAATCTTACTTATGATTTGTCTTTAAGGCGGAAGTTGCAGCCTGGGCGCCCGGCCTCGTTTTCGGTGTTTTATGCGCTATAGTAGCAGTATCAATGTTTTGGATACCGGAAACTCATCAGTATGAGCTGCCACAAACGCTTGAAGAATGCGAACAATGGTACAAGGAAAACCGATTCAAGCTCCCCTGTAACCGGAAAAAGATAGTTCATATAACAGAATCTGAACAACAAATGTAAAACAAAAGCAATTAATGTTAATATTCCTGTACTTGAAGAAGAATGTTTTATGAAATAAAAACAAGCCATTGTCTACATTTCTCGCCGATATTAATTAACATTTTAGCTGAAAGTCTTCAGAATTTAGATTTATTCGTAGTAGAGCTATTCACGTTTATAAAAACATTAACTATAGGAAGTGATCTTTGTTTAACTTAGCAAAACAAAATTGGTCGATGTACGTGTACACGAAAAGGAACATTTGTTAAATGAATACTTTGTTTCTACCAAACTCTTGTATTTGTACAAAGCAACGGAATCTCCTTCAATATCTAAATTCCACACTGCCTGCACAAAGCCTTAACTACCAGATAGTTTTAATGTACATTTACAATATATTATTAATACATGTAAATGGCATGCAATTTCGTTATTATAATAGTGTAGAACGGAATACACACTTTTCAAAGAATGTGATAAAGGAAACATTATTACCGTTTGTTTCAAGAGTGCCAACAACAGTTTTAATAATAGTTTGGTGGCCCGATATGAAATATAAACTTGAAAGATAGCATAAGTCACAAAATACTACGAATGTGAAGACAGACAATGTTATGAAACGGAAAAATAAATGTTGGTCTCGAATTTGTCTTTACGGCGTTTACAAGCGCATAATCAAGTCTCGCTAAACAAAAGCATATATAAAACTTAAAAAATGAATCTTCCCAGACGACCTGACTAAAAATGGGGAGAAGTAAATTTCTAGTTATAAATAATTAATGATAAGTAACAATTTCTTCAAAAGTTACACTAATGATATAAACCGGATTTGTGGAAACAAACTATGACAAACAAGCCTTGTAAAAATTGTGTTTAGGTTTTAGGACGATAGATTCCTTCTGATAACCGTTATGTCAATCATAAAAAGATACCAGACCTAATTCTGTATCAAAAAATTGGTTGCTGCTGTTTAGTATTCTTCAAAGAGAAAATATAGATAAGGTAAGATAATAAAACACTAAATAATAAATTGTTTATCATAGTGACTTGTACTTCATATCAACATCAATATAAAAAAAAACAGTACCCGACCAAATAGGCCTATAACACCTTACTTCAACAATGAGGTATAGAATGTACTACTGTAACAATAAAATAGATTTAAATAGATATGGCAGTCATGTAATGTAAAAAGGCAAATCAGTAATACAATAACATATAACAGTTACTGGTCTTACTATCAAAATTACGGTATAGAACAGAAATGAAGAGAAATATTTTCCATTTTGAACTGACAAAATTATTACTTTGAGAGTAAATCGTCCCAAATGTTTGGGCCAATTACCACCTAAACGATCCGGAAAATATCTGTGATACATATCACAGAAAACAGAAGAATACTAAATCTGTATATAATCAAAACATCATAGAAAACATTTACCTGACAATGTGGATTGTTAGTCACGTTAAATGTTTGACATTTACAGTTACAATTAATCTTATAGGAATTTTGACAAAATTACGCATTTAACTTTACTAGCAGTTGTAATTGATCTGGTATCTACATTTTCATTGATCTTTACATAAAGACCATAACTAGTGTACGTTTAATCCAAAAAAAGAATTGTTCTACTGTCTTATTAAGACCTCAAGATCATCATTTCTGGTTAAATGTCACATATATAGGAAGTGTATTTTATGTAACGAACACAAAAGTAGGCACAAAAACATCAGACAATCAGTTATAACAGTGTAAGTCAAGTTAATATGTACACATTTTATACAGACAGATAACACGGAAAGTTTTGTATGAATAGCTACTGAGAATATAGAGTGTATTCCTTCTGATAACCATTATATCAAGCATAAAAAGGTACAATCACTAATTCTTTATCCGAACTTTGTTGCTGCTGTTAAGTATTGAATTTCTTCAAATAGAAACTATATATAATGGTTATTAAAACGATCCTATGAAAAATACGTGTACTAACCAAAGTGTAATTAAAGTTTATACTAAGAAACAAAGGGCGTATATGTATGCAATCGTTCCACCCAATTTCTTTCGACCAAAAATAACCATGGTATTCTTCGTTGCGGATATTCTTTTGACCGATTGCTAAATTCCTACCACTAGCTTTTAGAGGAATAAATCATTAATACAAACTTAACCTAACGAAAACAACACCTCTAAAATTAAATCCATGAGACCGTCCAAAGTGTAAACAATAAATGAAAGTTGCCCGGTAAGTTGAGTACTTCGGAGAATAAATCAGATACTCAGCCTGATTAGAAATAATAGAGTTCACGTACAATATGGACTGATCCAGGCAGCGATACACGAGACTAGAATGCCAATCTTGCTCAGCCTGATTAGCCTCTGCGTCATCACAGACTTTGTTGTTCCAAACTTCTGAAATTCTATAGTTAATTGTCAGATTCTGAATCAAACATCATTGTTGTCAAACTTTTCATAATACCAATTTTGTGTAATTTATGCAGGTTTCCTAGCATGTATTTTCAATTTATTGCAATTGGGGTGTTAAACATTGTAAAATAAAACAGCATGGAAATTTATGATATATCATGTGTATAGGCCACTCTACTAAAAAATTAAAATGTGTGCCGGGAAGTAAGGATCATGAATTGTGCATGCCCAAGGTACAAAAAAAATATAGAGAGAGTACCATAGTAAACAGTCATCTTGTAGTAATTATCTAGTTCAATGAAATTCAAAGCATATCAATGTTGGCACGCGGCTCTATCGGCATAAGTCAATTTCACACTTTCTTATCTTGTAAGATAAAGAGCACTGATAGTATAATGTTCATTTTCAAACATTATGAAATTGTAATAAAACATTGTGTATGCTTTCCACGATGCTTGTTTCGTTTTAAGATGCTAACTGTTGACGTGGACGGAGAAGAGTGTTGGGGGAGGGGACAGGCCCAAAGTGTTCGTAATTAATTCCGTTACACCCCATTCGTCGAACATGGGGTATTAAGTTATCATTTTCCGTATAATGGCGTTTCAAAAAGAGCCATTTCGTTGGCCTCTTAATAGGTTAGTAACTGGCTTTATAACAATACTGGTCAACGCTCGTGTTTTAAAGACATACATGCACACCTTCCTGTCTTGTGAATCTGATGCCATGGTATAATTAAAGTGCAACATTTCGATGATCTGTGTTACAGATTTTACTGTGGCAAAGCACACCACAAGCAGTGTGCAACGCTGTGCAATTGCAACGCTTTGTTTTTCTACCACTTCCTCAAATATGACATTATCCAATTTTGAATGACAAAACTGTTACAATTCGAGCATTTCCAATTAACTTCTCTAGAAGGCAATAAACGCAATATAATTTATTTAGCTTAAAGTACAAAGTATTTCTATACCATAAAGCGACATAAAGTTAACCAATGATTTCAAGGTTGATGGATGCAGTAACGTAAGTGTTCAGTCATGGGTAACCAGTGACATGTATTCTTTACGTGCTCAACTTTATGGATATGAATCCTATATTTAGTTGTGTTCTTAAAATAATACACGGTTAAACGTTTATTTTTTGCCATCTACACAATTCGTGATTGTTACACGTTCTTAGCCAGTAGCCAAGTTTTTGAATGGAAAATGGGAAAGTTAAAATTCGCGAGGCAATACCTGACGACTGTGAACAAATTGCTGTAATGATACAGGTACAAATACTTCTTCTTCTAAAACCTTTTAAATTATTGTATAGAGGTGTTTACAGCAACATTGCTTTTTATGCTACATGTACATGTGTTATTTGCACCAAACTGCTTTATTTAAGTATGTTGTTTCGACGTGATCAGACTTTGCTTGCATAGTTTTATGATACACCATTATTTTGTCCTTTAGCGAAGTCGATAAATCCTCATATAGACAAAACCTAAACAGAAACAATTGTAAACTATTAATATTAAACACAACATCTTGAAAATTGATTAGATATAAATAAATTGCAAACATTTGCAGCGGTTGGTCATTTTTGCTCTAGTGAATTGTGTACGACGTCACTTGAATTTGACGAAAACATGTCATGACGTCACAGCTTGACGTCTATATATGTCATTACCACAACCGTCCATGAACAGGCTCAATCAAACCGAGCCTGCAACATTTTCATTTTTGTCGTGTTGAGCGACCTGCAAATCAATTAGGCGTTTTATTATTTATTAATCACGCGACTATGTCTGGACCAACAAAGGGACTAAAATGTTTTTATAAACATATATTTAACAATAGTTAAGAACCTTCTGTTAGAAAGAAGGAACAGTGCCATCATTTCCATTTTTGCAGTTAGAAAAAAGGTTCAATACGAAAAATAAAAAAAAAACATCTGGTAAATGTAATAATTATGTTTTAAAAAAAAATTATTATTATTATGCAAAAGGTGACCTCCCGTAAATTGAAACGTAGTGAATGAAAGGTGGGTGGAGAGGATGTTTGGTTTTATTCCTACTTGCTACAAGTATTATGTTTCTAATAAGATTCAAACAGTTGTTTTCGGATCAATAAAAGTCATCAAATGGCCATCTTTCGCTACAATATTTTATCTTTAGATATTTACTTCAAATGTATGAAATCCTGAACAAATATATTTAACATTACTAAAGAGCAAAGAGATACAGTTGTAATTAAATGTAATGCAGTTGATTGTTAAAAAAAAACAGCCTATGTGTTTTGCTAAGCGTTTATACAGTATGTAGTTTGTAGCATTATAAACGTAATGCATAGTACTGTTATTACACACAAATTTGTTATTTTTATATTTACATAACCTTTACGAAATTTAAACTATGAAATTCGGATCTCATATACTTTTAGTGTTACTAGCTTATTATGAATTTGGCGAAAATGATACTGTTCAATCCAATATGCAGTAATGCAAACTACATTGAATATTCTATTGCTGGAAATTATGCGGATTTTTTTATGAATGTATATATAAGAATGGATACACTTTCATTTTAGGAGCTCGCAGATTATGAAAAAATATCAGAAGAGACAAACGTAACCGCAGACCAACTGCGTAAAGACGGCTTTGAAGAACAGAAGTGGTTTCATTGTTTTGTTGCTGAAGATGAAGACAACCTTATAGGATATGCATTGTACTATTTTTGTTATTCCACCTGGGTAGGTGTAAAAACATATCTTGAAGACCTATATGTAAAATCGGCATATAGAAATAAGGGAATCGGAACCAAGTTGTTCCGCAGTGTAGCACGAGCTGCTGTGGAGCGGAAGTGCACAAGACTGGACTGGACAGTATTAGGATGGAACAAAACTTCAATTGATTTTTACAAGAAAACCGGCGCAGTTAATCTCACATCTGACAAGGAGTTAAATTCATTCAGACTTAGTGGTGACACGCTTTGTTCTTTTGTTAACAGTAAACAAGGTTAAACTTAACTTTGCCGAATCTGTCTTCATAGTTCAATCAATTTTCAATTGACAGAGAGCCGATATTTGTGTTTAAATTTCATAAGGCTAAGTGTAACCGACAAATACAAAACATATACCCGGAAGATGTTAAGATATTATTCAAATTGAATTAAATATGATCTACATCTATGCTATCTGATTGCCACGCTTAACATAAAGTCTGTTTAACTTTAAATATCTTCTGTAAGATGCATACAGATAAGCTCACTCGAAAAACCAACTTTCCGTTTTTCCTCGAAGGAAAAATATTGCAAAGCGAGGAAGTACTGCTTAATTTTGACTCGGAGTCCCGACTATTGCAGTTTTATTACTTTAGCGGAATTTTGCTAGGTCACTCCATTCATAGTATTTAAACCCGTCTACGGATGTTTCACACAACTTGAAGTATACATTGACAGTACTCAGTACCAATGTAGAAGCCAAGTTATAAGTGATGTTTGTGGCACCGTTAAACGTCGCACAACCGTTAAATGTCGTCGCAGATAATAATATGTTTAAACTGACACCAAACCGTGTGAGATAGTGTTTAGTACGGAATCCTGCTTAGTTCATTGTCGCATATCGTGTTGTGTGTCGTATCCTTTTGTCGTGTGTCGTAACGCTTAACGTGCATCGACCGAATAGAGTTTACAACACAACAATGCGATACGACAATACAATAAGACGTACAACAATAGGACACGACGCGCGACATTAATGTCGCAATATTGTGTCGTATTTTCATCCGTTGCATCGTGTGTCGAGCGTCGTGTCTTATTGTTCTGCATCGTGTTTTGTGTTGACAGTGTACTTTTTAGGTCGATACACGACATGCGATACATCGCGCGACAAATTAAAACGACGCGTGGAAAGCCACTTGACACACGGTACAACAGGAGACACGGCGCGCGACATTACTGTCACATGAGCTAAACAGGATTCCGTAGTATAGACCTAAAATAATTCTAGTGTTGTGACCAGTACTACGCCGAGGCTCAAAACTTCAAATTTCAAATCGATAACATATATATGTCGCGGTACCATTGAGAAGCAAACATGCAGTTCAAAACAGCATGTCATTTCTAAGTCCTTCCCAAAATCTACACAATGCAAGCTCACGCATGCTTACACTCACCAAATCTTATCTTGGGTTCAAAATTATTAAAAGTAATATAGAAGACTGTTGAACTTCCCTCAGTTATTTTTTTCTTCTTTTGTTGTTCGACATTTAGCGTTGTTGTTGCGGCATATAACGGTGGACAAATTCTTGCGACATTTAGCGTTTAAGGTGCAACATATAACGGCAGATAATTCTCCGACATTTAGCGATGGTCGCCACATTTAATGTCAACCTTGCGACTAGATATAACCACAATATATCAGCCAACTCATGTATGTAACGAAGCAATGTGCCTCATATGCCATAATGATAATGGACCCGGACAACTGAAAATACTTGTGTTCTGACATCATATACAAACGTCAGTATTTTTGAGACAGATTTAATGAATTTTAAAGCATGACTTATGAAAATGCAATGTAATTGATATGATTCAGCAGATGAAAATGAAAATGAAGCGTAGCAATGTAATAAAAAGGTTAATTAAATGTTTGAAGTGTGCCTTAATGTTAGATAGCAATCTTAACCCTTACCATGCTGAATACGATTGAGTCTGCTTTTGCGACCAATGTAGATCATGATCAGCCTGCACATCATGATCTGCACTGTTCGCCCTTCAGTCAGTAACACCCCTTTCTACAGTAATCGGTACTGTCGAAATTAAAAGATAGACAAGTTCATTATAGAAATTTAGCAGGCTAAAGGTCAAGTCGTCTCATATAAGTATTCATATACATGTATTAACATTTTAATATACTTTGAGGTGATTTGTTTTCCATTAGCTGGATGCTATCAACAAAAACTAAATAGATGCAGCCACGAAACCCACGGAAGGAAGGTACCCTGTGAATGTTAAATATTTCACAGTAGGTTTTCTCTATTACTTGATCATTACATTTATGTCGGCTTCAATTAATTCGTAAATTGAGAAATTATATTGATAGGTACCACCTCTATTGAAGAATAATCGAATTGCCATTAACATTTGACAGATGTACATCCAAAACAGTATTTACTACTTGAAAGGGGCAAGACAAAAGAAGGTTTTATCACGTGGTCTATGGCGGACAGTTCAAATTTTTGTCGCTCTCTAGAAAATATGATTTTAATAGCGTTTATAACGCTTGGATACTATATATTTTAATACAAATGGATTTATGAATGAATTGTGGAACTATGTGTCTAAGAATGATCTTCTTTGGAACTTTAATTTAATGCAAAATCTCAAAAGTTCATATTTTAATAAAGGAACAAAGGATTATAGCTATTTATCAGCGCGGGCCTGAGGCGGTATAGATCGGTATAGAACATTGTATTATTAACTTTCGGATTTATTTAGTGAAATGATCATGTTTGTGTAATGAAAACTGTCATCGCCTGATGATTCGAACAACCAACCGGGTAAAAGACAGACAGCCTCTTACAGCACAATGAGTCAACCATCTAATGTACAGCCGTTAAATATGGCAAATATGAATAATATGAACACGTATCAGACGAATGGTAATGCTTTCTATTCACCTCAATCCCAACCGTCCCCTTCTCAGCAGTATGTGACCTCACCCATGGGCTTACAACAGTTCGCCCCTGTACCACAGCAGGTGTTTAACCAACAGGCACAATCCTCATCCCATGTCCAAGATAATTTTCAACAGATTGTTATGAGTAGATTTGACGCTTTAGACAGTAGACTCAAAAAGTTAGATTCTATTCAGGAGCAGTTATCCTCGCTTAACCAGAAAATTTCAGTCATGGACGGACGGGTTACATCCCTTGAGGAGTCAATGAGCAAAACTAATGACCGCTTGAATACTGTTGAAAATAGTAGAGCTTATGAGTCACAGGTATGTGATGATTTAATATCGAAACAATCAGAAATCGACAAGGTCTTACAAAAGGAACGAGAACGAATCACTCAGTTGCAGAAGAGTTATGACAAGTTCAAATCGGTTCCCGATGAAATAACAGATTTGCAGTCGCGATCGATGCGGGACAACCTGCTTTTCTTTGGCTTCGACGAATTAAGTACTGCTGAAAGTAGGCGATCTGAGAATTGTGCAAATACTGTTCTGGACTACCGTAAAAACACCCTGAAAATCGTAGATCCAGAAAGTAGCATTAAAATCGAAAGAGCGCACAGGCTTAGAAATAAATATGACAGTACGAAATCGAGACCAATTGTGGTAAAGTTTAATCATTACCCAGATAAACTACTGATAACTCTGATTATGCAAAAAGCCTATCATCTCAGCCAAAGATACGCGTCAGTGAGCAGTTTCCCAAAACCATTCAGGATCGGCGACGCTTGTTGATCCCGGCGATGATAAAAGCTAAAAATGACGGAAAGACTGCTTACCAATCCTATGATAAACTGTTTATCAACAATAGAATGTACACGGTGGACAATGTGTCCACTTCTGGATATAGCTAGGAAGTTTATGAGAAGCAGTTATCGTTTCTATTGTGGAACGTTCAGGGTTTAAATTCGAAACTTAATGACTGTGATTTTGTAAATTTCATAAGTGATTTTGACATTTTGTTATTTGTAGAATCATGGAACTCTACTACAGCGAACATAAAAATTGAAGGTTTTGATCATTTTAACTGTCCTCGTCCCAAGTCTAGTAAAAGGGCAAAGCGCGAATGTGGGGGAGTTATTGTGTATTATAAAGAATGTTACAAAAACTATCTAGAGCTTATTAGTTTAGATGCTAGAGGTATAATATGGTTTAAAATTGATAAAAAGTTTACTCATGCCCAATCTGACGCATATTTTTGTGTGAGCTACATACCGCCTGAAAATTCTGCTATGTATAGAAATGAAATTCAATGTTATATGAGTTCATTTTTTCGAGCATATTAATACGAAATTCGTAAATATAGTGACCTTGGTAGTGTGTTCTGGTTGGTGACCTAAATTCTCGCACAGGCGACTTGCCGGATTATGTATTGAATTTAAATCTTGACCGTTATGTTGATATCCCATTGTCTGGTATTCAGACGTCTAGTTTACCTGTGAGACGTAATCATGATCAACAGGTCAACAATTTTGGCTTACACTTATTAAATATTTGTAAAGAAAACGATATGTGTATTATTAATGGCCGCAAGGATGATGGAAAATGTTCTTTTCATTCTATATTGAGAAATAACCCGGTTTCTAGTTTAGTTGATTATGTAATCACGAGCTATGAGGGTTATCAAGATATAACAGACTTTTGTGTTCTTGAGATAACAGAATTCTCGGACCACTGTCCTATTGTTTTTGCATTAAAAAATTGTATTGATATACGGTTGAATATGACAAAATCTTTTGGGATACATCCAAAAAAGGATTCTTTTATAGAACAAGTAGATAATAATTCTGTATTGTTTGATAGAATAAATAGCAGATTGTTATCTGGAGAATATGATATTGACCAGTGTATGAGTGAGTTTTCAAATTTGGTTCATGATATCTCTTACAGATGTTTTGCAAGAACTGTTAATAGTCGTCCAAAACCAAAAAAGAAAAAATCGCCTTGGTTTGATGAACAATGCAGACGAGCAAAGTCTAACTTTTTTGCAGCTAAACGTCAATATATGTCAAATAGGTCTGAAGAAAATAAAGTGCAAAATTCAAAACATGTATATAGTGCAGTTAAACGTAAAGTTAAATCAGTCTTTTATAATAAAGAGAAAATTAAACTGTCAGATATGAGCAAAACGTCTCCACGTAAATTTTGGAAATATATTAAGAAATTTAAAAACAATAGTAATACTACTAATAACGTTAAAATCGAGGACTTTGTTTCTCATTTTTCGAACATTTCAAATGAATCACAAGGTCAATTTGATATTAACGATCATAATGTGTCACGTTATGTAACTGTAAATGTTGATCAGTTAGATAGATCAATATCTGTAGAAGAAATAGAAAAAAACAATATCAATGTTAAAACGTTATAAGAGCTGTGATTATGAAAACAATGTATCTGATTTCTTTATTGATACAAAATGTTATATAGCACCTTATTTATGTACCATGTTTAATTACATATTTGAAAACTGTATTTATCCAAATTCATGGGTAAAGGGTGTGATTGTACCTATTTATAAAAAACGTGATGCAAATAATCCCTGCAATTATAGAGGAATTACACTGGTAAACGTTATAGGTAAAATTTTTTCACTGTTACTGAGAAATCGCATAAACGCATGGTGCGAATCAGAAAATGTTTTTAATGAGTCGCAGTTTGGATTTCGTGATGGACGCTCTACTGCTGATGCTATTTTTTTGTTGCATACTATTATTCAAAAAGTTTTGTCTAAACGTTCTAAGCTTTGGTGTGTTTTCATCGATTATCAACGGGCTTCTGATACCGTTAATCATGATGCATTATGGGTAAAATTACTCCAAACTTGAATAAGCTGTAAAATGGTCAGAATGATTAAATGTATTTATAATGTTGTTCATTCTTGTGTGAAATTGACAAATACTGTAGAGTTGTCCAAATTTTTCGATGTTACTATCGGTTTGAAACAGGGGGAGCCATTATCTCCCCTTTTATTCATACTTTTTATAAATGATATTACTGATAACTTAGATATCAATTTGTTAACAGACAGGGATTTTGATATGTTAACAATGTTTATGATATTATTTCTGATGATATTGTATGTTTACCACTGATCCTAAAAGCCTGCAGGCACAAATTGATAGCGTTTATCAGTATTCACAAAAGTGGGGCTTGAAAATCAATGTTGATAAAACGAAAGTATGTGTTTTTGAAAAGCGTAAACAAAATGTCTATCCTGATTTTGTCATAAATGGTGAAAAAATTGAGATCGTAGATAATTTCATATACTTAGGTGTAAAATTCACATACACTGGTAATATGTCAGGCGCTGTAAAAGCTCTACATGATCAAGCCCTAAGAGCCTATCATAACCTTTTGTCATTGTTTGATAAAGTTAATTTTGATATTAAAACTAAACTCTCATTGTTTGACAAAATGGTGGTACCAATATTGATGTACGGTTCAGAAGTATGGGGGATTTATAATAGTACCAGTTTTAAATGTGTGGATAAACTTCATGTCAGATTTTGTAAATATATACTTGGTGTTAAACATCAAACTCCAAACAGTGCTGTTCTTGGTGAATTGGGTAGATTTCCGTTATCAGTAATTTGCAGGGAAAGATCAATAAAATACTGGCTGAAACTTATGAAAAATAGGGACTCGTCTTCTTTTAAGTTGTATAATGACCTATGCCAGCATGTACAAACAAATTGTTGGGCAACTAGACTTCATTCTGTGATTGATCACTTAGGTTTTAGTAACATAAGACTTAATTTTGATAGAACTGTAAATTACTTCCCAACTATACAGCGCAGGATCCGTGACCAGCATATTCAAGAATGGAGAGAAACCATACATAACATGCCAAAAGTAAACTACTATTGTAAATATAAAAATGATTTTGTTTTTGAAGATTATCTCTGTAATATTACAAATGATGACTTGAGAAAATATTTCTCTAGATTAAGATTGTCATCTCATAACCTTTGTATAGAAAGTGGCATATATAATGGTACAGTAAGAGAAAATAGACTATGTATATTGTGCAATCAAAAGGCAGTTGAATCGGAATATCATTTTATGTTATGTTGTGACAAATTTAGAAAAGTTCGTAGAAAATACTTTAGAAGCATATCTTGGCCTTGTATACAGAAATTTAACTCGCTTATGTCTACAAAAAGTAAAGGTTTGCAGATAAAAATATCTAAATATATTAAAGACTGCATGTTAATAAGAAAAAATGCCCTGAAAAACTTAGCTGTTTCTTAAATGTATATTGTAATAATGTGTATACAGCCATGTATTAAGTATCCATTATGATTTGTGTATGTATATGTGTCTTTGCCATAGTATGTTTTTGTTTGTAAATGGCCAAAGGCAAATTGTTTGCTGATTATGCCAATAGACTTGAAACTTGAAACTTGTAAAAATAATCATTGCTTTTGTGTTGGCTTTAGTTAATTGGTAAACATGTATAGGTACCACCTCTGGTGAAGAATAATTGAATTGCCAGAAACGTGTGACACCAATACATCTAAAACAGTATTTACTACCCGAAAGAGGCACGATAAAACTAATTTTGCATTCATAAGGTAAAGTAAAAATAATTATTTACTAGTCTTTGTAACGTAATGGCGTACTTCTTGCTTAAGGCACTTTGTAGAAAAGAATGTCATTGTCTATTATTTGTTGAATATGACAGGCATGGAAACGTTTCAATCACTGGTTGTAGGTGTATAAGGGATTATTAGGCTCTCAGGTAACATCTTACCAAAACTGGGTTCTGCTTTTGCATGTTTATCGGTACTTGTTAAACTCTTTACTCATAAGTTGCGAAACTGTCTCGTTTTACTTGTATCAAATACGGAAATGTCTCGTTTTACTTGTGCGCCTTTTCTTATATCAACTATGGAAAAACCTTGTTTTACTTGTGCTTCTATTCTTGAATGAACTACGAAAAGCCTCGTTTTACTTGTTTTCCTTTTCTTGTATCAACTACGGAAAGCCTCGTTTTACTTGTGCTTCTATTCTTGAATCAACTATGGAAAATCTTCGTTTTACTAGTGTTCCTTTTCTTGTGTCAACTACGGAAAAGCCTCGATTTAATTGTGCTCCATTTCTTGTATCAACTACCGAAAAGCCTCGTTTTACTTGTGTTCCCTTTTCTTGAATCAACTACGAAAAGCATTGTTTTTATTGTGTTCCTTTTCTTGTACCAACTACGGAAAATCCTCGTTTTACCTGTGTTCCTTTTCTTGTACCAACTACGGAAAACCTCGTTTCACTTGTGCTACTTTTCTTTTATCAACTACGGGAAATCCTCGTTTTTTGTGCTTCTATTCTTGAATCAACTACGAAAAAGCCTCGTTTTCCTTGTGTTCCATTTCTTGTATCAACAACGGAAAATCCTCGTTTTACTTCTGCTCCTTTTCATGTATCAGCTACGTAAAAGCCTCGTTTTACTTGTGCTTCTATTCTTGGATCAACTACGGAAAAGCCTCGATTTATTTGTGCTCATTTTCGTGTATAAACTACGGAAAAGCCTTATTTCACTTGTGCCCCTTTTCTTGTATCAACTACGGAAATGTCTCGTTTTACTTGTGCTTCTTTTTTTGAATCAACTACGGAAAGACCTCGTTTTACTTGTGTCCCTTTTCTTGTATCGCCTACGGAAAAGCCTCCTTTTCCTTGTGCTTCTATTCTTGAACCAACTACGGAAAAGCCTCGTTTCACTTGTGCTTCAATTCTTGAATCAACTACGGAAAGCCTCAATTTATTTGTGCTTCTTTTTGTGTATCAATTCCGGAAAAGTCTCGTTTTACTTGTGCTTTTTTTTTTTCGTGTTTCAACTACGGAAAAGCCTTGTTTTACTTGTGCTCCTTTTCTTGTATCAACTACGGAGAGCCTCGTTTTACTTGTGCTTCTATTCTTGAATCAACTATGGAAAGTCTTCGTTTTACTAGTGTTCCTTTTCTTGTGTCAACTACGGAAAAGCCTCGATTTAATTGTGCTACATTTCTTGTATCAACTACCGAAAAGCTTCGTTTTACTTGTGTTCCCTTTTCTTGTATCAACTACGAAAAGCATTGTTTTTATTGTGTTCCTTTTCTTGTACCAACTACGGAAAATCCTCGTTTTACCTGTGTTCCTTTTCTTGTATCAACTACTGAAAATCCTCGTTTTAATTGTGTTCCTTTCCTTGTATCAACTACGGAAAACCTCGTTTCACTTGTGCTACTTTTCTTTTATCAACTACGGGAAATCCTCGCTTTTTTCTGCTTCTATTCTTGAATCAACTACGGAAAATCCTCGTTTTACTTCTGCTCCTTTTCATGTATCAACTACGTAAAAGCCTCGTTTTACTTGTGCTTCTATTCTTGGACCAACTACGGAAAAGCCTCGATTTATTTGTGCTCATTTTTGTGTATCAACTACGGAAAAGCCTTCTTTCACTTGTGCCCCTTTTCTTGTACTACGGAAATGTATCGTTTTACTTGTACTTCTATTTTTGAATCAACTACGGAAAGGCCTCGTTTTACTTGTGTTTCTTTTCTTGTATCAACTACGGAAAAGCCTCCTTTTCCTTGTGCTTCTATTCTTGAGACAACTGCGGAAAAGCCTCGTTTCACTTGTGCTTCAATTCTTGAATCATCTACGGAAAGCTTCAATTTATTTTTGCTCCTTTTCGTGTATCAATTACGGAAAAGCCTCGTTTTACTTGTGCTTTTTTCGTGTTTCAACTACGGAAAAGCCTTGTTTTACTTGTGCTCTGTTTCTTGTATCAACTACGAAAAAGCCTCGTTTTACTTTTGTTCCTTTTCTTGTATCAACTACGGAAAATCCTCGTTTTACTTGTACTGCTAGTCTTGGATTAACTACGGAAAAGCCTCGATTTATTTGTGCTTCTTTTCGTGTATCAACTACGGTAAATCCTCGATTTACTAAATATGTTCCTTTTTGTATTAACAACCGTTACGATAAGGCCTCGTTTAAGTTGTGCTTCAAGTCTTGTATCAACTACGGAAAAGCCTCGTTTTACTTGTGCTTCTATTCTGGAATCATCTTCGGAGAAGCCTCCTTTTACTTGTGCTTCTAATCTTGAATCAACTACGGAAAATCCTCAATTTATTTGTGCTCCTTTTCTTATATCAACTACGGAAAAGCCTCGTATTACTTGTGCTCCTTTTCTTGTATCAACAACGGAAAAGCATCGTTTTACTTGTTCTTCTATTCTTGAATCAGCTATGGAAAAGCCTCGTTTTAATGGTACTTCTTGTCTTGTATCAACTACGGAAAAGCATCGTTTTATTTGTGTTCCTTTTCTGTATCAACTACGGAAACGCGTTGTTATACTTTTGCTTCTATTCTTGAATCAACTACGGAAAAGCCTCGTTTTACTAGCGTTCCTTTCCTTGTGTCAGCTACGGAAAAACCTCGTTTTAATTGTGCTCCTTTTTTTGTATCACCTACCGAAAAGCCTCATTTTACTTGTGTTCTATTTCTTGTATCATCTACGGAGAAGCATTGTTTTATTGTGTTCCTTTTCTTGTATTAACTAAGAAAAAGCTCGTTTTAATTGTGCTCCTTTCCTTGTATTAACTACGGAAAATCCTCCTTTTACTTGTGCTACTTTTCTTGTATCAACTACGGAAAATCCTCGTTTTACTTGTGCTTCTGTTCTTGAATCAACTACGAAAAAGCTTCGTTTACTTGTGTTCCTTTTCTTGTGTCAACTATGGAAATGACTCATTTTACTTGTGCTTCTAGTCTTGAATCAATTACGGAAAGGCTCGTTTTACTTGTGTTCCTTTCTTGTTTCACCTACGGAAAATCCTCGTTTTACTTGTGTTCTTTTTCTTGTATCAACTACGGAAATTACTTGCGCTTCTAGTCTTGTATCAAATACGGAAACGCCTCATTTATGTGTGCTTCTAGTCTTGTATCAACTACGGAAAAGCCTCGTTTTACTTGTGCTTCTAGTCTTGTATCAACTACGGAAAAGCTTCCTTTTACTTGTGGTCCTTTTCTTGTATCATCTACGGACGGAAAAGCCTCGTTTTACTTGTGCTTCTTTTCTTGTATCAACTACGGAAATGCCTCGTTTTACTTGTGCTTCTATTCTTGTATCAACTACGGAAAAGCCTCATTTTAATTGTGCTTGTTTACTTGTTAAACGTGTTACTCATCATTTGCGAAACCCCCTCGTTTTACTTGTGCTATTTGTATTGTTAAAACGTTTACTCACCTACTTCGGAACTACCTCGTTTTACTTGTGCCAGTTATACTTGTTGAATATTTACTCGTTACTTGGAGAACCGCCTTATTTGACTTTCTACAGTTGCGTAAGTACTATGTTTTGTTAAAAAGAATAAGGGAGAGACACGTTTGCTTAAAACTTCTCCATAGTAAGCTTAGATTTATTTCGCGATAGCAATAATAACAATTGGTAAAGTTTAAAATCTTTTGAATAAAACCTAAACAAAACGCCTCCTCTTTAATCTTTCGCCATACATTAACATTAACAACGTAACTGTTCGACATGTGTGGCAAAGCATATTATTAATATAATATATAAACATTTCAGCATACAAAAGTAATGCCTTGATATGTTTTCATTCATTTAAGATATCAACACAATTTTAGTCCAGGTTATAAGCCAAATAAATGTTCGCTTTGTAGGTTCTCTTTTGTATGATCTATGTGTATTTGTCATATTATTACAATTCTGATGTAGAACCCATCGCTGCATTAAGTATTTAAGAAAACATAGGCCACTTTTGCTGAAACTTTATTAGTGTAGATTTTCATTGTACATGTACTGGCATATGTTTTATTCAATTCTAAAATCATTTTATTATGTGTAAATATTGGCAGTTTCATTTTTAAAGCGGGCAAATGGTTACAAATAAGAAATTAAAGTTATACAATATGACAAAGCCAGCTCAAGAAAATCATATTTCAACGGATCTATTTACTACTCAAAAAAAAGTGAATATTCGCGAGAAACTATTCATATATAAAAATGAATTTAGTGTTATCCCACATATTATAGCAACTATCGTACTTCGTAAATATATCAGGGTGTCGGTGTCATGGTTACGTCATTTGCTATTCACCGCGTTTCATTTTGGCATAGGTATGCCACACGAATGACATTCTCACTTCACTGTATAGAAAATACTTCCTCGCCGCCAGGTGCGCCTTGTTACGTACGGCGAAGGTTTTTAAATCCATTATTAGGTGTAAATGTATGCTCACGTTACCGTAAAGGGTTATTCTCGAGCTCACTATTAAACAAGCAGTTAAATGTTTCAGATATACTTATGCAAAACAAAACCGCTTAACGACACTGTAAACGCCATCTTGCCACTTATTGTATAATGTATCGCTGCTTAAATTTATAAGAATGATAAATTACCATGTACGCTAAGGTATGTGCAACTTCATATCAAATCCAATGGCGTCGCCTTATCTGCCTTTGTAACAGTTTAAAAATCCACCCATGAAGTTCGGAAGAACAGTTTTAAACGTAACAAAAATATACATGAAACTCGGTCAATAAAATGTAAAAATTAAAATTATTTTAGATCTTCTTTTATAAAAAGTCGTCTTCTATTTTGCACTAACGGATGCTGCAAGACTAATTTTGCTTTGGACTCCAGCTGCCCTTGAATTTGATACTTCATTTAATATATAACTTATTTTATTTTCTAGTAAAATATCATCAAAATTATCGCCTGTAAAACTATGCTTACATTAAGGGAACATGTAAAACCTTTCGTACTGATGAAAATCTAATGGCTGATAAATATGTTCATATAATCACATCTGACCTTGATCTGATGATTAAACCTGTTCTTGATCTTACAGTAAATAATGTTTAATATGTCTGTACTGACAACAGAAATAAAACAAATTGAAACACACATGAGATAATGGTGTGGAAGATACGAATCTGACAAATGTGTTACGTCATTGACAAGTATATAGAGAGAGGGACAGATAGTCTAAGTGAATTATTTAAAAAACGATATCACAACTCATGAGCGGGTAACATCATTTAGGAAAAATAGTAAAATATAGAAATACGAAAAGAATAGTGTACCATTGAAAGTTTTAAAAAGTCTATGTTTTGAAAAATGAAGGACCGTCATTCTCACATGATACACATTGTTTTCATTTCAAAACACCAAAACCGATTAATCAGTTTCTCCGACATACATTTCGCAACGTTGTTAGATATTTAAATTACATGATTAAGTATACGGTAGCTTTTGTATACCAACATAAATTATTTTAAGGGACATAACACTGGCGTATGTGTATCATAAAGATGGTGGGTAAAGTTTATTTTACATATTAAAAATTTGTAATCAAAGAATTTAGTTCTGTATCAGATAAAGACGAAACCGTTCTACAAATAGCACAATTCGAGACTATTTTCTGTTTCATAATCTCCTCTATTTAAGAAAATAAAACCAAATACGTTAATGTGTAGAATTTACAAACAAATGAAGTTTGTTCGGCAGGATATTTAAAAAAAAAATAGTAGTGACTTTTATCCTACCATATCTAAGATTCGCCTTATTATTTGACCAACCTCTTTTGCATTTCTCAGTGAAAGTTCTATATAAACATCTCTTATGACTGATAACTGACTTGAATTATGCAAAATATTGTATTGTCTGACCTTTTTAAAACATGTTGAATTAAACAAAAATATCATCGAAAAACTTGCTTTTTGGACATATTATATATTGAAACATAGTTAAACGACTGCTCTCTAAACAGGTGAGAAGCATAAGTGTCCTTCATTAAAATGCCAAATCATCGGCCGTTTGAAGTTTATAATGTTGTATCTAAGGTTCTACAAGGAATGACGCACAAGTGTATTTTCTTGCCACGACAAAGAATTCTCAATGCAGGCCTCAAAAACAAATCTGACAGCTCAGTAACTTTTAGCTGAAATGCATGTCTTTATTACATAAACTTCAATATTTTTAATGACATAAAATATTTATGAACGTTGGTGGTAGACATAATAGACATTTACAGATTAAGTCTACGTGGACTGTGGACACCTAAGGCGATAAATTTTTCAAGGGGACCGTCTCAACATAGTTTAATTATATTATGCGCGATATGAAAAAGAGTTTATAACTGCAATAGGGTTTGAGTTATTTTATCATCACTATGCGGTAGGTGATATAAAATGTGGATGTGCCTGTTTTAAGCTCGTCTTTTCGAAGAAAAAGTAGAGCTATTGCATTCGCTCCGGCGTCGGCGTCGGCGTCTCCGTTGGTTTTGATAAAGTCACATATCTCTGTTACTGTCAAAGCTATTGACTTGAAACTTAAAATACTTATTTACTATCAAAGTCTACACAAGGAAGAACAAACCCGATAACTCTGATTGAATTTTTACAGAATTATGCCCCTTTCTAATTTAGCTTTTTTGGTTATAGTTTTAGATAAAGTCACATATCTCTGTTACTATCAAAGCTAAAGACTTGAAACTTAAAATAGTTATTTACCATCGAAGTCTACACCAGGAAAAATAATCCCCATAACTCTGATTGAGTTTTGATAGAATTATGCCCCTTTTAACTTAGAATTTGTGGTTAAAGTTTTTGATAAAGTCAAATATCTCTGTTACTACCAAAGCTATTGACTTGAAACTTAAAATACTTATTTACTATGAACGTCTACACCAGGAGAAATAATCCCTATAACTCTGATTTGAATTTTTACAGAATTATGCCCCTTTTTAACTTAGAATTTTTGGTTAAAGTTTTTGATAAAGTCAAATATATCTGTTACTACCAAAGCTATTGACCTGAAACTTAAAATACTTATTTACTCCCGCCGTTACATGACTGAAATACTGTTGAAAAACGGCGTTAAACCCAAAACAAACAAAAACTTATTTACTATCACAGTCTACACCGGGAGAAACAATCCCTATAACTCTGATTTGAATTTTAACAGAATAATGCCCCCTTTTAAATTAGAATTTTTGGTTAAAGTTTTTGATAAAGTCAAATGTCTCTGTTACTATCAAAGCTATTGACTTTAAACTTAAAATAGTTATTTACTATCGAGGTCTACGCCAGAAAAAAACAATCCTCATAACTGTGATTTGAATTTTGACAGTGTTATGTCCCTTTTTAACTTAGAATGTTTGGTAAAAGTTTTTTTTTATTATTTAATGTCGCACCGAAACATTATAGGTCATATGGCGACTTTCCAGCTTTAATGGTGGAGGAAGACCCCAGGTGCCCCTCCGTGCATTATTTCATCACAAGCGGGCACCTGGGTAGAACCACCTACCTTCCGTAAGCCAGCTGGATGGCTTCCTCACATGAAGAATTCAACGCCCCGAGTGAGGCTCGAACTCACATCAATGAGGGGCAAGTGATTTGAAGTCAGCAACCTTAACCACTCGGCCACGGAGGCCCCCAAAGGTTTTGATAAAGTCAAATATCAGAGGATGGGAGCAAAATTTAAAGAACTTTACTGTTGAAGTCCTAAGGAAAATGACAACAAAGGGAAGAAATTCCCCGAAAAACTCTTAGTCCACTAAAATTATTAACAGATACAGATGTGTCAAAATACACCTTAAATTTGCAGGTACCATCCATGTTGTACCAAAGAAAGGTGGTCTCGGTTTTTACCTACGGCTAATAATAAAAAAGTTACAAAATAACCTATTTCTAGTAACATAAAAGGGATGTAATTCAATAAAAAATATTGTAAGTGAACAAAAAAGAAAGAATCTGCCAAATAAAACCAAGAGCACCGCAATGCAAAGCAACATAAACACAAAACAAAGTCATGTGACCTTTAACCTCTAAGTGTGACCTTTACCTTGAAGCGAGCTATGTGCTCTGCACGTCGTCTCAATGTGGTGAACATTTGTGCCAAGTATTTTTTAAATCCTTCAAGCAATTTAAGAGTTACACATCGCACTCTAAAAAAGTTATATGACCTTTGACCCCTAAGACGGACACACAGACAGACAGACGGTCAGACGAACACCAAAATACTGTAACAGTCTCAGGAAAAATGTGCAGCCTCGACCGGGATTCGAACCTCGGACCTTCGGCTTACCGTGCCAACGCTCTACCAATTGAGCTACCGAGGCCACCCGATACAAGAACCGCTACACACCATCCCTCTTATTGCGAGACATTGGCACTCTTGGCCAATGTCTGCCGCAGACTGTTAACCGAATTCAGATGCACACCCCAGCCAAACTGCTTCGCCCTACATGGGCTCCAAGGGCGAGCATCCCGGACGAGCCCCCAAATGTAACAGTCTCAGGAAAAATGTGCAGCCTCGACCGGGATTCGAACCTCGGACCTTCGGCTTACCGTGCCAACGCTCTACCAATTGAGCTACCGAGGCCACCCGATACGAGAACCGCTACAATACGTTCCTTCGGGCGTATAATAACAACAAAGGAATGGAGACGCAAGATATTACGTTTTCTACAGTTTTCACAATGTTTTACCTGCTGACCTACATTTTGATCCCGGCTAACCCAGTTAAGATTTATTTTCATTTCTGATAACGACGACGATGGAATACGGATACATTGCGAACAGATAAGCTCATTTTTTCAACTTTGCCGCAGATGCGCAACTTATAATATTGAAGAACCTTTCGGGAAAGTGTTGTGACGCTAGATCAAATACTTTTTGCGATATGCATAACAAAACACCTCTCTGGCGAACAGACAGACGAACAGACAAATCCAAATCTTATCCTGTGCGGTAACATAATAAGCCAGCCCTTACCATCATTATTGGAATGTTTTCCTACCACACATAAATTAAAATTATCATGTTGAGACAGTCCCCTTTAAAAATCGATCGTCTTAGGTGTTCACAGTCCACGTAGACTTAATTCGTAAATGTCTAATATGTACACGACAGACAGCTAAGCCATTCACCCGTAGTTGTCTGATGCAGTGAAGCGTAAGTCAATCGCAAATATGCAGCAGTGACATATTGTAATTTATTACATAAACAAGTTCATGGATTATATCAGTCATCCATTCCTATTTAATACAGTAGTGAAATTGTAGGTTCATACATGCACTTAATTCTTAAATGGACACTTGCAACGTTGTTATTCGTGAGGCTACAACTGAGGACTGTGAGGAAATTGCCACAATGGTACAGGTATAAATAATGTTTCTCTATATTTATTTCTAAATCATATTTTGTCGAACGAGTTTGTGCTTAATTGTTTTATGAAAACATTGTTTTGTAGCATACTTGGTACTTGTTATTGTTTAACTAAACAACTTTATTCAAATGTTTGATCATGTCATATAAATCTTTCGGCTCCAATAATACCATAAGCGGGAAAACTATGATTTACAAGAAGTTAAAACAAAACCGTAAAAAATGCACAAAAAGAAAGCATTTATTTCTTATGTTTACATTTTTCAGTAGATAGTAAAAATATGTGGTTTGCTTACCATGAGTATCTTTTCAACATCTGAATAGAAGAGCCAAAACGGCCCACCCTCTTTCAATTGTTTTCGCCTTCCATATAATACAGTTCTTTTTCTTTATCTAAACAAATCGTTAAATTCAGTGAAAAATTGTATAGCCGTGCCCCCTATTATTATTTCACCAACGTTGTTTATACGAAAATCAACGTTCTTGTCTAACCATTAAAGCATTTAGTGAATGTAAATATATAGGAATAAATACATTATCATTTCAGGAGTTCGTCGATTATGGCAATATGTCAGAAGAGACAAACGTATCCTCAGATAGACTGCGAAAAGATGGATTTGGCGAGCAGAAATTGTTTCAATGTTTTGTTGCCGACTATAAAGGTAACCTTGCAGGTTACGCAACGTACTATTTTGGCTATTCCACCAGGGTAGGCGTAAAAATGTATCTTGGAAATCTCTATGTAAGACCGGCTTACAGGAATAAGGGTATCGGTACCAAGTTATTCCGCAGTGTAGCCCGAGTGGCAGTGGAGCGAAAGTGTAACCAACTGGACTGGATCGTAAGGGGATGGAATAAAGATGCAATTGAATTTTATAAGAAAACCGGCGCTATGAATCTTTCGAATGAGAAAGAATGGAATTCATTTAGACTTAGTGGTGAAAAACTCTGTTCCTTTATTAATAATGCACATTACTTATAAATTCCCTTTGTGGGCAATTTTGACAGCTCTCAGAATTTAACGGTTAAATTTTTACGTGATATCTAGATAATAATATAAATAATGTATATATGCAACATATCAGGTCTGTCTTTACAGTATACGAGTTTGACTTCTCTCATTAGTTGTCAAAAGTATTTAGTATAAACATATTTTATTTCAGAAATTCATGAAACATTTACAACACATTAGTTAAGGAATAGGACAAAAAGCTATAACAGCTTACGGTTTTTCCTCTACTAAGTATTTGAGTTATAGTAACTTTTTGTTGTCAATTATATACAAGATCTACATACTTTTCCCAGCTAATGCAACCGACAAACCCACAGAATACACACTGTATAAGTTAAGGTGTGAAATAAGATCTGTTAAAAACACATTTATGTAATTATGTGCTAAACGTTAAGAAATTCATTTAAGGTAGAACGCGACACTTTGCGAACTTTCGAGTAGCGTCTTGAAATTTTGCATGTGTAAAGTTGACCATATTTCAAGCAAGATGCAGTTTATTTTATACCAATAGAGCCAACCAGTTTTTGAACACGAGACGTCAAAGTTGACCACCAAAACCCGTTTTTGAAACTGACGTTGCCGCGTATCCTTGGCAACTGTTACGGGTACTGCAACGGCACCAGCCAACAAATTTTCTTAAATTATACATCATTTGACGAGAATTATTTTTTCCTTTATTGTGATGTCAAAATCATTGTTTTACACCGACAAATATTTGAAAAATGGAAAGAAAATCGCCTTTTTTGACTAAACATTGACGTTCAGTTTCGCAGCATTTTTCGGCTTTAAATCAGCATATTACAAAATCCCTCAATTAAATTTTTGAATTTTTTCTAAACGGTGTTTAAAATGTATACTAAGTCCACATGACAAATAAAACTGGGGGTCACCGACTTAGTTTTTTCTGTACATGTGATTTTACATGCGTAAATTTTGTAACATAATTCGACGTCTGCAAATACGTTCGGGACATCATAATTCAGCCATTTTGAAAATCGCTTTTAATATATTTTCTACATAATAATGATTATTTTTCATCTTTTTCTTATTCAAAGTACCAATTTAACAAGTTTTCCGTTGTAATACACTGCTAAAATGAAGAATTCATACATATGCAGTTGTGTAGATAGTTCGGAGATTTCACATTTGAAACAAAAAATTAAAGCATAATTATTGTAAAATATCATAGATCAGTATTATACAGCAATTTCATATATTTTTAAGTTTACCCTCCACGAGAGTAAAGCTTAATTGTTTCGTGTTTATCTTGATATTAGCCCTTTTCCTCCATAAGCGCACACGCCCGCACATCCCAATGTCATACATATTAACTATTTCGTTTCTAACTTCTCCAGCCTAGTAACATAATTATGACAATAAGATTAGTTTCTATAGACTTCCGGTTAATTATTAGCTGCACGCAAATGTTCACATATTTTGACGGCGGGATTTGGTTTTACTAGTCAGAGTATTTTGAAATTTTACAGCAAAGGGCACTTTTTGAGATACGAGTTCCAGGACAATTATGATATGAGCCGCGCCATGAGAAAACCAACATAGTGCGTTTGCAACCAGCATGGATCCAGACAGCCTGCGCATCCGCGCAGTCTGGTCAGGATCGGTGCTGTTTGCTTTCAAAGCCTATTGTAATTAGAGAAACCTTTAGCGAACAGCATTGATCTTGACCAGACTGCGCATATGCGCAGCCGGTCTGTATCCATGCTGGTCGCAAATGCACTATGTTGGTTTTCCCATGGCACGGCTCAATAAGAGGTATCGCTTTGAATACTATCCTAAAGTTACATTAACGCATAAGCGTAGCTTTATAAAATTCTGATGAGTGAACTGCTAAATTGTTTGAAAATTGTTACATTCTGAATGTTGACATCTCAGACGCTTATTGAAATAAAAATAAATAAAAAATAAAATCTTACACATATACATTATACTGGTACAAATCCTAGTATCTCGTACATACGAAGCCAGGACTAGCAAGTTTGAGCCGTCGGTCCTATGTACCAAGTTACGATTCTTGAGTCGCTCATATAGAAAATTACAACATAGAATTACACATGTTTAACCGCTGATGAGTTACAGCGAGTTTCCATCAGAACCACTGTTTTCTGTGTTTCTTTCTTTTACCCCATCCGCTTAGCTCAGTCCTATGAATCGCTTTTTTGATCAATGGGTAGGGCGTGACAATTTGGTAGAAGGTATCTGTCCGAAATCATTCGTCCTCCACCTCCGATTTTATGTGGTGAAGTTGAAAGTTACTTGTTGAGGAACACTGGTTAGGTTAACCGCCTATCGTAACAGAAAACAGCGCTTAACCTAAATCAAACAAACAGTTTTCTTTCTTTTTTATTTTATGGAATATTTATCATTTTTAGCAGAGTATTTATTCATACTTGTTAGGTCTCTAACAATAGGAAAAAATATTATATATGGAATGTGTTTCTATTATGTGTCTTTGAAAACAAGGATAACCTTTCTTAAAACACATCCCTGGAGAGCTAAAACGTCTTTGTAAAGCATGGTGTTTCTATGTAGCGTTGTTAATAAAATAACCTTTTCAGAGCAACAGCCTCCGTACAATGAATATAAATTCTGTTTCCCCGTGGCTGCACTTTATTTGGAATCGGGGTGTCTAACTACTCACGAAACAAATGAAATAATTCCAAAACGTAAAATTTATAATAAAGTTAAATAAATATGATGTTTATTCCAACATGATGGCATAACGATATTAGGGCTTTTAATTTTTCTTATTATTTTTGTAAACGTTTACAATGTCGTGTGTATCAATCATGTATAATCATGAACTTAAGAGGTAATTTAAGAAATCCTTGCAAAGTTGTAAAGGACTCTTTGGACTAAATTCTTCTTAAAATAGGTTAAAAATTGATCACAAGACATATGAGAACCCGTTTAATTTCGTATTTTTATCTAGGGTAGTGGTGGAGTAATGTAATTCAGCGTAATAATTTCGCCCACGGTAACAGAGTTTTAAAGGCTGTTTTGATCTAAAAGTAGAGTTTATCTTAAAATGAAGATTTACAGAAACAAATTCTCATTGCAATTAAATAAAATTTTCATCATCATATTACTTTTTAGTCAAATTATATTGCTTGGGTTTTACATAAGACAAGATTAAAGCATATTTTTATTCAAAACTCAACGTCGTATTTGTCGCTCTGACGTAACTTTAACGTAAATATCGAGTCTAAGGTTAAGTGATCACCACAAATTATATACCATTTTAAATGCAGAGACTTGTTAACTGAATAGAACGATTTACGAAAACAGTCCGACGGACGTGAAATCACGGTTCATCAAAAATGGACGTCTAAGGTTTGCGGAGAAAAAAAGTTACAGAAATATCAAAAATGTAAAATACGCATTATATGAGGAATTTGCTGGATTTTAAATTAAACAAAATGTCGAAACGGAACCCAATAACGTCTGAATTTAGGCGCATTCCACCTTAATTATAGAAAAGTGTGTCCAGTTGACACATTTAAAGATACCAAGCGCTTCGGATCTTTTCTTTTTTTGCACCAGTGACACGTTGTATAATATATTGAAATATACTAAGATTTCACTTTTTAATACGCTTTCATCATTGTTTATAGAGTTTAGAGTTTATTCATTCATGCATTGGACCATAGGTCCCTGAGCATACATGCAAACATAAATATATATTTACAAATAGTTACATTGTCAAGTATCAGTTAATTGAATATGATGTAAATATCAGTAGCACATCAATATTAGGAACTGCAATATTATATCATATACATAATAATTCATATATTATGTATCATGTATACAGCGTGAGGAAAGAGAGGTTTTCTATCAATTAAAATAATAACAATATTGATTTCTAATGTCAAAAGCTTTATGTACATACATCGCTAAGTTCTTATTAATATTAACATTTTCTGCAGTCATTAATTCAATAAATCTTGGTATATTTGGTCTTGACCAGTAATATTTCTTGATATACTTTTTTCTCAAATCATTATAAAGTGAGCATTCTAAAATAAAATGAAATTCATCTTCTAAGCTATTACAATAGTGACATTTTTCTTTCATTATAAGGGATTGGAACCGGTTTATGCCATCTGCCTGTTTCAATTTCTAGTCTGTGAGATGAAACTCGTAATCTACAAAGTGCATTTCTAAACTTACTTATATTTACTAATTTTAAATATGGTTGAAGCTTGAAACTTGAAAACAAAGCGTAACTTTTTGCTCTTGTTGAATCATTATTATCCGCCCTCCAGTTTTGAATAAATACATCAGTTAATCTAGTTTTTAGTACAGATATAAATGCATCATTATCACCAACTTCCTGAAATAACCACACATCATAAAAGCCAAGGGATTGTAACAGATTTTTCACAGATTTTGCCCATGAGTTACTATTTGGTTTTACTTCTAATTGTCTGCACATCAAATCATAAACAGCCTTTACATATTTTTCATTCTTCATTTGTATAATTTTCAACCAATATTTAATAACACCCACAGCTCTTCTTGTTAGCAGCGATGTCCTACCTAGCTCACCATATATAAAGTTATTTTGTGTTTGGATTTTGACGCCAAGTAATCTTTTACAAAAGCTTAAATGTACCCTTTCTAGCACCATAGATTCGTTTAACCCCCAAATTTCTGACCCATAGTTTAAAATAGGTAAAATTAGCTTATCAAATAATTCCAACTGACTTTTTATTGGCATACCTGGGTATTTAACAAGAGCTGATTTCAGTTTATACATTGCCTTTGTAGCCTGTCCTGCTAATGTATCATATGTCATTTTAAATGAACCACCAGTGGTAAAAACTATTCCTAAATATGTAAAATTATTGACAATATCTAAAACCTGACCTTTAAACAAAAATTGTAGATCATTTTTTAACTGTCCACCTTTCTTAAATATCATAATTTTTGTCTTTGTTGAATTTACACTTAGTTTACATCTATCACAATAATCTTCTAACAAAAATAAACCCTTTCTTAGTTCTTCTTCCGATTCTGCCATAATAACTATATCATCAGCATATAAAAGTAGAAACATTTTTAACATTCCAGTATCTATTCCATTAAACCCGTGTATCATAAAGTGTTCTTCAATATCATTCAGATAAATCGGAAATAAAAAAGGAGATAGCGATTCACCCTGTCTTAGCCCTAGCAAACATGAAAAATCTTCATTACTTATATTATTATTGTACTTTACTCTTGATCTTACATTGCAATATATAGATTTAACAATATCAAGCATTTTACCTCTAATACCTATTTTTATGAGTTTATACCAAATAATATCTCTCACTAAAAAATCAAAAGCTTTGGTAAAGTCTACAAACACCGCATAAATTCTTTTATTATTATTCAATAAATGATTTATAAGGCCATGCAACACAAAAATATTATCGATAGTTCCCATATTTTGTCTAAAACCTGCCTGTGCTTCAATATACACATGATAATATTCAGCCCAAGTATTCAATCTGTTATTTATAACCTTTGTAAATAATTTACCAAATGTACTTAGTAATGTTATACCTCTGTAATTACTAGCTGTATCAATGTATATAAACGTCTTGCCATGGAACAAAATGTTTGTTTTGTATAAAGATCTTTAAGAACCAGTAAAACACTAAATGGTGCAGCTGATAAGCTAAACAAAATGGCGAAATCATGATGTCTCAAACGTATCTGCAGACGTCGAATTACAGTACAAAATTGACGCATGGGGGTGGGGGAAATAAAATCACATGTACAGAAAAAACTAAGTCGGTGACCCCCCCCCCCCCCCCCCCCCCCCCCAGTTTTATTTGTCATTTGGACTTAGTATACATTTTAAACACCGTTTATTGAAAAATATCAAAAATTTAATTCAGGGACTTTGTAATATGCTGATTTAAAGCCGAAAAATGCTGCGAAACTGAACGTCAATTTTCAGTCAAAAACGGCGATTTTCTTTCCATTTTTCAAATATTTGTCGGTGTAAAACAATGATTTTGACATCAGAGTAAAGGAAAAATAATTCTCATCAAATAATGTATAATTTAAGGAAATATGTTGGCTGGTGCCGTTGCAGTACCCATAACAGTTGCCAAGGATACGCGGCAACGTCAGTTTCAAAAACGGGCTTTGGTGGTCAACTTTGACGTCTCGTGTACAAAAACTGGTTGGCTCTATTGGTATAAAATAAACTGTATCTTGTTTGAAATATGGTCAACTTTACACATGCACAATTTCAAGACGCTACTTTATGTTACTTCATAGAATTGCTTATACCATGTTAAATATATAGTCAATCTTTTAAACAATATCTATTCGATGTTTTAGGTTATATTTAATTTTACAATGACTTGATGTCATTATGTCAATACTTATTGAATGGCTTGTCAGACAATAGTCAAAAGAATTGGCCCTCAGTTCTTCGAACCACAGAAACAGTTTTAACAGTTTTGTCTACTGACCATCAAGTGTATAATTTATGTCCCAAAAATAACATTTATGTTGCATAACAAGTAATTCTTAGGTATATATTTATTGCATCTTTAAATAATATTTATTCGAAGATGTTCATCATGGTATACTACTACATGTAGTAGTATTAACAGCATGTTTTGCAAGTTAACTTGCAGCGTATTTCATTGATTTACGAAAAACCAGTATGGCTGCTCTCCTACCAAGGCTTTTAAGTTTAGCACCACCAAGTCAGTCTATTCCTTATTCCGTGAGCAATCCGTTAACTTTTTAGAATCTAGAATGTCATATTTTCAGACACTTCACTTCCCATCAAAGACTAAACCTCTGGTTTAGAAAAAAGTTAAAGGGAAAGGGATGTAGGCTTTTATGTAAAGAAATTACGCATCATTAATACAAACCCCTAAAATATTTTCTTTTCGCCTCTTCCAGATTCATTTTTCAGTATCCAAATTTCATACTCTGTTATTTCATCCAACTTTAAATATGGACAGAATGGCGTCAAATCATATGTATACAAATACAAATCTTCGTTAAATCAAAGCTTAAAGTACCTTCTACTATTTGCGCCTAACAAGTTTTAAATTAGAAAATGTAAGCGCTATCATTCGGGGATTGTATTGATCAACGTTTCAACACTGAAAGTAAGACTTTAAAATTACTTTAAGCCCTTCATTTGTAAAATGTGTATGGAATTTAATGAAACTTGGCTTGACATGTACATGCAACAGCTAAATGCTGCACAAGTTTTCAGTATAGATTTATTACAAAGAAAGTTTGGGCACTTAAATATTTAGAGGTTCTAAGCCTAAGTTTCAGAATTAAAATGTTGATATATAAATTATGGGCCCTGGATTTTTAAAAATAAAGCAGACATTCGGACAGAAATCTGCTGTTTCTTCAATGGATTTCTTAAGAGGCGTTTCGTAATCTGTCAATCTCTTAATCAATAAATCCAGTCATAAAATTTAATATATTTAAAAATGCGTTGAACCTTGTCAACAAGTTAGATACAAAATAGTTTCGACCGTATTTATTCATAGTAACACGCTGTTTTACTTGCTACTTGCTGAAAACTTGTACATGTATGTTTTCGGTCGTTCAAGTAAAATATGTTCTTCTAAATTTAATATGGATATTTAAATATACTTTTTCAACTTATTTGGTCCTTGTCCTTACGTCTGTTAAGTTGATGGTTTTATTAGTGTATATACAGTACAACCTCTCAAGAGCGGCCCTCTATTTAGCGAAAACCTCTATATAACAACATCATCAGAATTTTCCAAAGCTGAAATATACTATCAAATTACCTCTCCAGAACAATAACATCTACATAACAGCCAATATGTGTATCTCCCAAAGGGTGTTGCTCTACAGAGGTTGAACAGTATTTGCTTTCTTACATAAAATTAAAAGATATATTTCTTCACGGTGGAGAAACCAATAATGCAACGTCATCAAAGCCCAGCGCAAATGAGCTTACCACACACAAATTCACGCCGATTCAGGTATGAAAAGTCTTGTAACTTTTTTATTACTGCAACTTTCAACTCGAGATAAAGAGCACCGTACCCGGCCTGGAGTATACTATTCTGTGGTAGTGTTCCATCTTGTACGTATAGCTTGGATTCTTTCTGAAAACGCGAACAGTTGGTAAAGAGGACATGAGCAGTACCACACCTTTGTCTAAGAAAGTGAGTTTTGACCGTATGTTCGTGAAATGAAGACAGATTTGACGCTCATTTAATATCAGTGACTAACATAATACTCATCCATTGTTTTATTTTGCTGTTTTCAAGGATATCCGACGATATTACTGAAAACAAACAAAATTATTAAAACGAGACCGTCCACACTGACGACCTTGTTGGAGAACATCCACACTCTTAAGTATCTTGCACTGTTTAGAAATAAATCTAAGTCATTTTTTTTTAATCTGACATGTATACAGTAAAAGTGATAAGTTTTGCTGCATTCTGTGCGTCATTTGTTATTTTGTTTCGGATGACAGTATTTGTGTATTTTCACGACATACAATTAATGATGATAATTTGAAAATATCGTTACAATCCGTAGGGCGATTGTTCTATATAAATATTTAGTGGAGTAGAATCTATATGAATAGGACCGTGTTACTTTTTTCGAGAATGATCACATCTTCCCGCTGTTATTTTCTGCTTTATATAATTTGCAAATAAATGTCACTTGATGAACTTTGCATTTTCAATAAACTATATTATTGTTTTTGAACTCTTTCATTTGTTTGTTTTGGGTTTAACACAGTATTTCAGTCTTGTAACGGCGGGCAGTTAACCTAACCAGTGTTCCCGAATTTTATACTACCTACTGTGCTAAGAGGGCGGGCTTTTAAATTTCTTTTCAAAGCCCCATAGGCCTATACCAGTGACGAGTTGACAGAATAAGAGACAATAATATTTTCGATGGCTGAAATCACAAAGAATGACTCCGCAGCATAGTACATGTTGAACAATAAGGGACACACTTTACTTGGACAATAAATGTAGGTCTTATATAAAAAAAGGAAAAGAAAACATATTTTTTCCACCTTTTTTAGTTTTTGAATTTATTTTTGTACAGTGGCATTATAACATTTTTCAAATTCTTGGGAAATTATTTTCAGTAAATCATCATTTACTTCCAGTCGTTTATCAAACCGGTAAGTCACATAATGTAGGAGGGGCTTAAATTTGTAAACAAAAATAATACCAAACACTAATAACAGTATAGCCAGTAATTAGACAATAAAACTTCTCATCCCATATAAATTATTTTGGCGCCAATTACATTATGTGAGATAAAAAAGTATTATGTAAATTTCTTTTGCCAAACCAAAATCCTATACTTAAAATGAACATTAAGTACTTACCTAGATCCAGAGCGAACCATATAAATGATGATATTATAAAGTTCTACCTCCCGAATGACGTCACAACGCGTATGGAAAATTATAAGTTAAACGTGAAATTAATTGCAGCAAGTGCAATTTAACGGTAAGATAATATTTTGTATTACAAATAATCTACAAACTAATTCGCCTATAAAAATCTTATATAATATACAAAAACCATGAATGTAAAACAAGATACATATACATACAATTTTAAAAGTATTTAAGTAATCCTAGGATAAAATTCTGCTCTACGCTGTTTTATGAAAGAAAGAAAAAACATCAATGCATCAGTCAGTTAGCAAAATACTTAGTATTGTACAAAGAAGTGAGTTTTTAGCAGGCTTTTGAAAGCAGCTAGCAAGTCAGCTTTTTGACTGAGGTGCGTAGTGGCGTTGGAGAGAAAAACCTAAGATGTTAGTCGCACTGGAGAGAAAAACCTAAGATGTTAGGAATGTGGAATGGTGCATTAATACTAGCGAACTTTTAAGCCCTAACATGAAATCACACAAAGGGGCTTAGAAGAATCTCTTTCCCGTATGATGCTTATGGTAGTTCTATAAGATCGGATCCATTTTTTCCTTCACTAATATGAAATTTGATTGAAGCCCTGCTCCGCGGCTATTCAAGTTTTATTGTGTATGCAACCCATGATTACAATAGGTACCAGATAACGGCCACGTGCCACACTTTAGCACGCAAAACCGCAAATATTTTATGCAGAATTTTATATAAAATAGGTTCAATTTCGACAGGCGTCACTGTTAATAGTCAAGATTTTCATGCCTTTTCAGTGACAATTTAAAGTGAATAGATAGGACTAGAGCAGGTCTTTAAACCCTGATTGTTTTCAAAATTATAGAATAAAAGTAAAATAATAGTGTCATGTGCTTATTTGCTAGACAGAATGTTTTAGCCCTAGGCAATTTTTAGTAATTGATGCCTATGGGAAATCATCTTTTAAAAAAATAAATTGTCCCCAATGCAGCTTTAACTGAAATTTCTCTGTCGGAAATATAAGCTACCTATCTTACGATATTAAATCAAATGTATAAGCCGTGTGTTTTTATGTTTGCCTTCAATTTTTAGATCAGCGCATTTCAAGCTGGTTTAAAGACACTATTTATAACTATTTAACATTCTAGCAATTTTAATACATGTATTATGTTTTATGTTTAGAAATATAATAGTGTTGTCATTTGCCATACTAGAAATGAATTCGAATCCGGGCTTAAGCCTATGTAATGCTAATACATTGTACGAGGGGTGTTCCAAAAATAATGTCATTTGTGTTTTATTTCGCGGAAATTGTGTCATGTGTACACAAAACCACCTCGTGTCGATAGAATGATCACTGAATCGTAACATAGGTAAATATCTTGCTCACACGTTCACTGACCTTGGTACAATATACATTGCTTTATAGCGTATTCATTACACTTTACACAAAATGACAGGGAAAAGAGCTGAAAGTGTGCTTGAAATTAGGGCCTACATAAAAGGTAGGTCGCAACTCGGCATAAAGCTTGTAGATATTCATCGTGAGGTGTGCGGCATTTATGGGGAGGGGCAAATTTCTCACAGGACTATTTGTAGGTGGGTAGCTAAATTTAGGACCGGACAGCAGCAACTCAAAGATTCTGCTCGCACAGATCGTCCTGCAACAACTACGTCGAAAGGTAACATCGAAAAAATCCTCAATTAGCTAAAAAAAGGATGCCCGATTCACCGTAAGGCAATTGGCCCAAATGACAAACTTATCGTTAGCACGAGTTCATGGAATTATGAAGAAACACCTAAAACTTAGAAAAATAAATGCAAGATGGATACCCCATTGGTTAACAGATGAACAAAAGAGGACCCGTATAACAATTGCAAAAAAACTTAAGAACATGTACCAAATTTCAGCAAAAAGGTTTTTGATAATATAGTTACTGGTGATGAAACCTGAGTTTATTATTTTGAACCAAAGCGGAAGTATTCCAACTGAACTTGGGTCACCAAAAATGCGAGAAGCCCAAGAATTGCCAAACGAATACGAACGTTGAAGAAGGTTTTGTATGTATTTTTTCACTCATAAGGGTCCAGTCATTCAAATTCTGGTACCAAAAGGCAGTACGGTCACAGGAAAATTCTATAAAAAAAGTTGTTCTAAGAAAATTGAAGAACTACTACAAAAGTCGCCGCCCCAAAACAGGACTTAAGTACCTCCGACTTTTGCATGATAATGCACCCGCTCACAAGGCACGCATTGTGACCGAGTTTTTGGAGTCAGAGAAGGTTACCGTCCTTCCACACCCTCCGTTTTCGCCAGACCTGGCCCCCTGCGACTATTTTCTGTTTCCCAAACTTAAATATCATCTGTCTGGAAAGAGATACAAATCGAGAAATGCCCCTGGATCTGCTGTTTATCAGTATCTGATGGGTGTTCCCATAGAAGAGTATGAACAATGCTTCCAAAAGAGGATTGACCGGCTCAAAAGGTGTATTCAGGCTGACGGAGAGTATTTTGAAGGGCAGAGCAAGTTAAAATGATCAGAACAATTTGCAGTATAGGAGAATCGATGCAAATGACATTACTTTTGGAACACCCCTCGTATGCCTTACTTCCGGTTTATCAAATTTTCAGAATAACCTTAAGTGATAGTGCCTTTTGAACGTATTAGGTTAGATTGTATTTGATATTCGACTTCCTTTTTTTCAATTAAGGTTTAAAATATCTTACAGTTATAATATTTAATTAAAGTAATGAAATAACTAACCGTGTTTTACGCACTATTGGATGGATACAGTTATAAAACAAAAGAACGGTACAATAACTACTCCAATCCACTATTAGCTTTAACACTTTGTGTGCAGGACTTTTAATCGAATTTATCTTGTTATCCTAAAATAATGTCATCGGCCTAAGAAAGCAGTCAATCTGAACGCCGTGTGTCCATGTTACACCATACACATTGATTTATATTAGCCTAACATGTGCTAGCCGTTCTTATATGATTTTGCAGATCTATTTTAACTGGCTTACAGCCTCGCGGTAAATGTTTTTAACTGCTGATTGTATGTATAGACGGTATTTGTTGTTAAACAACATTATGACTACCTAAGTGGCGTCTTTTAGGAAGCATACCTGCAATAATGGCAATTAAGGGTGTGGATGTTCTCCAACAAGGTCGTCAGTGCGGATGTCCTCATTTTAATAATTTTGTTTGTTTTGAGTAAAATATCGTCGGATATCCTTGAAAACAGCAAAATAAAACAATGGTTGAGTATTATGTTAGTCACTGATATTAAATGAGCGTCAAATCTGTCTTCATTTTACGAACATACGGTCAAAACTCACTTTCTTAGACAAAGGTGTGGTACTGCTCATGTCCTCTTTGCCAACTGTTCGCGTTTTCAGGAAAAAGCCAAGCTATACGTACAAGATGGAACACTACCGCAGAATAGTATACTCCAGGCCGGGTACGGTGCTCTTTATCTCGAGTTGAAAGTTGCTGTAATAAAAAAGTTACAAGACTTTTCATACCTGAATCAGCGTGAATTTGTGTGTGGTCAGCTCATTTGCGCTGGTTTTTGATGACGTTGCATTCTTGGTTTCCCCACCGTGTTCTTCGGGCTCCCGTTTCAACGGTCACACATTATCTTTCATTTTCAAGGATGTGTAAATTCAAACTAGTATTTCATAGGCTTCAAAGCCATTTAAGAATTCGCAATTTACATAATTCGTATGCATGGTGAAGTTGTGAACGGAATATTAAACACTTAACATCTTACCTTATTGTGTATCAAAAGCTTTATCACCACGGTAACAGTACTGTTAGTAATATCTTATGTCTTGCATATTGTCTAATTCCTTACATATTGTTTTTATTTCATTTAGTTTGAAAACATTGTTACACTAGTAATTTTAAAGTGAGTTATACACATTTGTTTCGTTTTCATTTATTTCCTGAAAGTATCAATCATCTGCATTTTATGGAAAATCATGTATGCTTTCAAAAAAATTATCCCATCAGCTATTTTGAAATACAAATACAAAGCTGAAACTGTGTTCCTTAAGGTAGTTCTGCATGTCAAGATCAAGAATATTTCTACAATGTAGAATTTAATTAAACCCTGATTTTTCAAAACTTCAGAATATACTTAGAAAATTCAACAAATAAAAAAGATAGGGTTGAGCGCTTGATTTTATGCTAGACTGATTTGAAAAATTTGGATCTCACACAAGTTTTCATAACGGAAGTCTATAGGAACATCACAATTTTCATAACATTTTCGCGAATAAAAATTTTTCTACAATGTAGATTTTAATGACACTTCTCACAGTCGTACCTATAATATGGTGAGATAAAATATATAGCTCCGTGTGCTTGTTTTTTAAAAATGTGTCCAAGATTAAAGTGATCCGCATATTTCAAGCTGGTTTAATGCATTATTTCGAATTATTTAACGTGCCAGATGTTTTCATATCATATTTTAACTTTGAAAAGATAGTTGCAATTGCAGTGAAATAACTTACGGGCTACCATTAATTCATAAAATGATTTTCATTTCCGTATGCCGAAGCCAGGCTTAAATCCACGCGTTCCGGATAAATGACGTTACGCCATCACTTCCGGTTTATCAAACGTGCAGAACTATCTTGAATACATGTATGTCAGTGTTAAAGTATTTGACGTAACATATAGTAAACGTTGCCTATAACAATGTTATAACGAATTTCCGATTAAACCGGACAATTTTTACACATGCATTTTTCTATATAAAATAAAATGGTTGCAGTGAAGTTTCAACATGATTATATCAAATTATCGAATATAACGAACATATCCATGTCCAAGTGATAAAAAAATACATTGAAATAACTTGCAACTTTGAACCCATTCCTTCGAATAATATGCGGAGCTGAACACACAATATTTCTGTTATAGCTAAACCCACGATCGGAATGTTTTTAATTAACCCTTATGCTGGACACAACTGATTCTGCCTTTGCGACCAGTGTAAATAATCATCATCAGCCTGCACATCCGTGCAGTCTGATCATGATCTACACTGTTCGCCATTCAGTCAGTATCTTTTTGGTAATCAACCCTTTTAACAGTTATTGGTACTGTCCAAACTGAAAAATAGACAAGTTCATAATAGATATATAGCAGGGTTAGGGTTGAGCATTGTATTTTAGCGACTTCATTTGCAATGTTGCCTACAACGTGCGACCATATGGTGTTATTTATAATTTTGATTACAAGTGCAGACTGAGCTTTCTTACATGCTAGACAGTATTTTCCCGTGTTTTGCCGGTGCTAGAAAAACTCGTCTTACATCCCGAGGAGTAAGATGACTCACGTGCTGCAATTTATGAACGAATGCGTAAATTTATACACTACTAAAATAAAGTAGTCCATATAAGTATTATCTTTTTACTTCATTTTTTTTTCTATTTATTAAAGGATACAGCATGCCAAAAAAAGAATCTGTCAATAGTTGAAGGAGCGGGTGGAATATCTGGCTCTCAGGTAACTGTTCTGCGGTAACTCGACTGAGCCTCGTTATCGCCAAAGCAGTTACCTTTGAGTCAGATTTGTCCACCCCCCCCCCCCCCCCCCACACACACACACACACACACATTCAACCAGTTAAATAACGGTCACTAAGTTAAAATACCGATATGACACATGAATAAGAAGGATATAAACATATCATAAAATTAATTTATATGACGCAAGCAGATAATATCATTCATGTAAGTTTCCTTAAGTATATAAGAGGTATCAGTTACGTCTGAAAGTAACGTAATTATGCACCTGCTGTGTTACAATTTCATTCAAAAGCTTCAAGGTTTATCTATTTTAGAAATTGACTTTCTTAACATTCGTCAGTACTAACTGCACAAGATTTTAAAAATTTCACTTGATTATATATATTACAGAATAAACAAACATATAGTTAATCAATAAAATAAACTGTATTGTATTATTTCATTTTTAACGTACTACAATGGCGTCGCCTTCTCTGCCTATGTCACAGTTTAACAATTTATCTATGTGATTCGGAAGTAGATTTGATTGTTAATATTTTATAAATCTTCCCGAACGTTTCTTGTTATAGATCATATTGGTTTTTATTATTCTGAACTGCACTATGGTGAATATAATGTAATGTAATACATCTGTGATGTTCTTATTTAAACTTGGAATAGGTTTGATGAACTAAGATTATTGTTACAGTGTACGAGTACACTAAACGACCCGTCCCATTACCATATTATAATTATGACAGTTTAATATTTTATAGGATCGGTAAAGCTGAACGCTATGTGATAAACTTAACATCAAACACAATTTAGTCTCAATATGAATACAGGGTACACGTTTAATATTATAAATTATGTTTTAGTACATGTCTTAAATAGTTCAGAACAGATATAATAATTTTAAAGTGCAACAGTAAGTCTGACCTAATATAAGTATAGTATGTTGTAAGCCATGGTTTGGAAGTAACCGCCCAAAACTCTCTGATTATGACGAAAAGGTGAGAGTTAAATACAATTCGAAAAAATACGCACATTAGAATGAAAACATAGAAAACAATTCTTTTTAAGGTTTTATTTAATCTTTACATAGAGGATAGAAAACTTCTATATTGTTTCTGTCAAAAGGAATCCGAACTAATGACTCATCCGATAATTTGTGTCTGGTGTATTGCTGAAGGTAAATAAGACAGATAAGATATTTCCTAAAATGCTTAAGTAAGTCACCCATCACCCATGAATATTGGTGTCAGTAGTAATAATGATACATTTATAACACGATTCCGCCCATTTTCTTTTTATCGAAGGCTACCTACAGTATAATATATTTGCTGATACGCTGGAAACTCGCCATATGAACTATGACTGTGTCGGTGCGAGGTTAACCCCAACAAAATAAATAAATGATACGCAACCGTCAGTTTTGGAAAAAGAGAACACAATCATGGGAACATAATTAGGTGAGATGTTCAATAAATCTAATTGCTAAAGTTTTCTAAGGCATTAAGCATGTATCAAAGAGTCATATATCAATTGAGATTTCAAAAAAAAAACTCACCTTGATTATCTATACAACTGTCAGAATTATCCAACCACGAAATTCTAGGCAATGTGCAAAATACTTCACGAAAGTTTTGATACTAGAAATCGCACTGATGAACTTTGTACGTCTAAACGCTTAAAAGAACCTTATCTCATCCCAGTTCTATAATGAGCCAAACTCGTCAAACCCGTACTTTGTACTATATTTTGAAATATTTTGTAACCAATTTAGTTCACCGTCTATTAATGAAGTGATTAGCTACATTAGAGCCGCGCCATGAGAAAACCAACTTAGTGCATTTGCGACCAGCATGGATCCAGACCAGACTACGCATTCGTGCAGTCTTGTCAGGGTCCATGCTGTTCGCTTTCAAAGCCTATTGCAATCACAGGGGTTCGGCTCATGCCTATAAGAAAAACACAAGGGGAATAATTTCATTTAGAGCAAAGTTTTATGTCCCTTCAGTTTTGCGCTTGCTGTATTTTCTCTAAAGGAATAATTTCTAAAACTATATATGTCATTTGTTGTCTATTAAATTCTGCGCATGATGGTACCAAATTTTCTTACATGCGTGCTAGCAAACGCGAGAAAACTGTATCCGAACTTTCAACAATGTTCCGAAATATTGTAGTCGACGGAGACCGTGTCCAAACTGAAGCAACGAGTGAACTTCACTAAAACAACTTTAGATCGATATATGTGGACAAAGGTAGGTCACGAGCGAATTCGCAACAATATTTGATCACTATTTATCCCTCTATGGAAGCTCCGGGGAAGATGCAATTCTGTATTGTTTTTTGATCGCCCGTGTTTTCCGTGTTTTCATTTACATACATCCATATTGTTGAAATCAAATCGAGACTGACACACCTCCAGCATCCAGTTGTATTATTGGCTGATCCGTATACATGACAGCCATTATGGACGCGTATGAATGAAAATTCAGCGATAAAAAAACAAAGCAGAATTGCATCTTCATCGGAGCTTTCGTGTAAGAGGTAAAGGGATAAATAGTTATCAAACATTGTTGTGCATTAGCTTGTAACCTACCTGTATCCGAATCTATCGCTGTAAAGTTGTTTTAGTGGAGTTCCATCGTTGCTCGAGTTTGGACACGGTCTCCTACGACTACAATATTTCGGAACATTGTTGAAAGTTCGGATGCAGTTTTCTCGCGTTTGCTAGCACGCATGTGAGAAAGTTTGGTACCATCGTACGCGAAATTCTATAGACAACAAATGACATATATAGTTTTAAAAATATTTATTTATAAAAAAATGCAGCAAGCGAAAAACCGAAGGGACATAGAACTTTGCTCTAGGTGAAATGATTTCCCTTGTGTTTCTCTTATAGGGCCCTGGACCTAGGCATGAGCCGAACCCCTATGATTGCAGTTAGAGAAACCTTTAGCGAACAGCATGGATCCTGACCAGACTGCATGGATGCGCAGGCTGGTCTGCATCCATGCTGGTCGCAAACGCACTATGTTGGTTTTCTCATGGCATGGCTCATTAATATATACGTACGATATTGGCATATCCATGAATGTCTAAAAGGGAGACCAGGGTGTCCATCTTTCTCAGCTTGATTAGCCTCCACGTCATCACAAACCGAGTCATCCCAAAACCCTGATGGTTCTAGCAACACACAATTCTCTTGAGCATGATTTGCATAGTTGTCTTTCCTGTTTGGGTCGAAGTTCGAGTATGTCAGGTGTGTGTCTGAATCAAAGAGCAAATATACATAGTGTCATTTACTATCATACAAACATACATAGTTGCACTAGTTCTACTTTGGTCAACAATCAAGTCAATATTTAAGCATTCGGCGTGGTCTATTTATATGTTACTAGTCAGTATTGTTTTTCTATCAAAAATTTCAACTTTAAAATAAGCATCACAGTCGTGCTCAAATAAATGAATGTTACTTGAATATGACTCTTAATAATTTATCTGTCAGTTCCTCAGTCAAACATCATTTACAGTTTGCATATTTCTCACGATAACAAATTCATATGTATAATACATATAGATTTCCTTAACTGGGTGCATAATCCTTTCCACGTAGTCTCAAATGGGGTGTTGCAAGTTGTAGCAATATAACAGTGTTATTATTTTAACATGCAGACAGTAGTAGTACAATAAAATGTGTATATCATTTAGTCCATCGTGGATGTTCGTTGGCGCTCTAGTAAATACAACGTAACTGACGTGTGACTAGAGCTCAAGTGCTTTACAGCAAAGAATAGAATCTATAAGAAGATCCTTTGAAAGCAACCATGGCAAGTAAATTGTAAGCAGATTCGGTTTGATTGAACCTGTTCATTAGAGGTAACGGAACGTGCAATACCACTCACGCTCCCTAACACCGCCTTAAGCGTAATTCTATTACAAATGTATTGAATGGATTCCATGATTTTAAAGGAAAAGAAAATATGAAATGAAAAAAAAGTGTACCGGACTCCCAATGATCGAAGCTCTCTTCTTTATCAACATCCTGCAGTCCAATCCAAACAGGGTGAGTATAACCTTCGTCAGACAACACTTTTGTAATGAATTGTTGTATGTCCTGTGTATAAATCTCGATTAACAGTCCGTTTAACCCATTACCTCTATCGTGGCAGTATTGGTTCGCTTCATACCAGTCCTGAACATAGAATACTAAATTCAAGATTTCTTCAAACAAAAGGACGATGACCGACCTAAAAGAAATAGCAACATACACACTTCAAAACGAGCATGCATTGCAGTTTACGTATGTATTGGTTTACGGTCACTATGTTAAATAATAAAAGAAAATCCAAACTTTGATATTGAGGACGTGAACAAAAATAGCAAATGAAAATACACAGTAAGCATTTCATCGGAATAGTCAGTCGCTGCAGGATTCGTTTCCAGACTCAGGGGTCTTTGTTCTTGAATTTTTCATTTTCAAAATAGTTTAGAAACAAAATATGAAAAGATTCATAACTTTCTCAATTAAAAACAACTTCTAAAACTAAATGTTTTAGAAACGTATAACACATAGATTTAACATAACAACAAGATAACATTTTACTTAAAAGTAACTCTTTTATCCTTTGCTGTAGGTATATATAGAGTGCAAATGTTGTTTCATTAACCAGTAATATTAAATTTGGTTCGATAAATACGGTATGGTAGACGAAAAGAACGTTTGTAAATGTTTATTAAGTACTGTACCCCGTAACGTGGAACAAGTTCGTAGCAATACTGTTTATATTGTCTAATCAGGCTAGGGTCAGTTGAATCCGTTACAACACGTGGGCAGAGTTGCAGGTCACCTAAATATTAAAGACAATGATTTCGTTAATACACAATATTGTCAAGTTGGAAGTGCATCATTTAGATTAGTCGACAAAGTTTACAAAATAATTGAAACAAATATATCTCTTACAGGTTAAATCGTAAAATACATATCTTTTCGAAACGTAATGCTTTTAAAATTAATTGCCTCTTTATCATCAAGGTAAAATATCAATGGAAATATCAATAAGGCTTAATTGACTATCAATCGTTTTCAAAACTTTTTCAGGTTGCATTTTGTACTTATTGTCAACTCTAAAACGAATTATATATATTCAAAACACTAAATCATCCATGACTGAATGTTACAAAATCGGCTTTACTTAGAAAAAATTCAAATCATACTTTGTAGTCCGTAAGTTTTTTTTTCAAATATTTAACTGACCTGTCACATCTGTTATCAAGGCAGTAGATGCGAAGGTTGGCAGTGTTGTTGTCTGTCTTTTTGTAGTAGCTGATGGTAAAATAATATATTTTAATTTGTACTTATGACTGAATGTTACAAAATCGGCTTTACTTAGAAAAAATTCAAATCATACTTTGTAGTCCGTAAGTTTTTTTTCAAATATTTAACTGACCTGTCACATCTGTTATCAAGGCAGTAGATGCGAGGGTTGGCAGTGTTGTTGTCTGTCTTTTTGTAGTGGCTGATGGTAAAATAATATATTTTAATTTGGACTTTTTATTTGCAAAGAAACATTTATGTACACAAAATAAAAAGTAAAAAAAAATCACAGAACGGAACATATCGCTTTAGAAATGTCATTTGCAAATTCGTCAACGAGGAATTGCTTGTTACCCCGAAATCATGTTTCTAATTACATGGCAGTGCTAATACAATATATGTTGATGTGTTTATCTTAAATGTAACAATTAACGCAGAAATATTTATGAGAATCTAAAATAATCAAAACAAAGTCTTTCCGAAATTAGTGCGATATTGGCATATGTATGAATATCTGAACGTCATATTGCGATCTTAAGAAACCCATCAGGTACTGATTTAGCAACTTCACGTCACAATTTGAATCATCATATTTTCCAGATGATTTCAATAGCTCATAATCTTCTTTCCTGTGGAGTTATAAATTACTCCCTCCACCACTCCCTCAGGTCGAACTTTCCATAATGGCTTACAACAGGCATAACTCTTGGCCAAATTCATACTACCATACAAACTAATCATAACAATCAAAACTATGATGAGCTGAACTCAGTTCAAAATTTTTGTTAAAATAGATAATTGCTGACTCAGTGGCAATAACTTTCACATACTGTATTGGCAGATCCAGGAATGGCGGAACGGGAGCCCTGGATGCCCATCACGTTCAGCCTGCTCAGCCTCCACATCATCACAGACTGAGTCATCCCAAAACCCTGATGGTTCTAACAACACACAATTCTCTTGAGCATGATTTGCGTAGTTATTTTTTCTGTTTGGATCAAAGTTTCCATATGTCAGAGGAGTATCTGAAAATTTTAGAAAAAGTTATTATATCTCAAAGTTTTTAGTTGTAACACTTGTTAGCAAGACAAATTTCTATTTCGAATATCTTTTCATTTTCAGCCGCAACAATTTTTAAAGCATCTCAAAAATAGTTAAATACGGGTTAGTTGTAAATCAGTTAAGTACATGTATTATATTTCGTGATCAACATCAATATTTCGTCTATTGTGTTATCCTCGTGGTCAAAACAATCAGGTTCAAATCTCCTTTGCGGTGTACAATTCTTCAATGTAGGGAAGTCATTAGCTGACATACGGAAGGTTGTACCAAGGTGTGCGCTCGTTCCTGAAATAATGCTAGCATGGGCACCTGGGGTCTTCTCTACCATCGAAATCTTGAAAAGTCGCCATAACAACGTTGAATTAGGGTTACTCTAAATCAAGCAAAAACAGAAAGGTAAATTGTCATATATGTTTTCTTCAGAACAAGCAGCTGGCGAGTGAGAAGGGATTTTGCTGGGTTTCAAGACACACCTACACCTACACATTTTAGGACACATGGTGATTTCTAAGTATTTTATTACGACCCACGGTACCTCTCCCAGTAATGTGTAAAGCAGCTTAGAGCAACTGAGTGGAACAACCGACGTTATATCAGCTAGATAGATGTGTAAGAATTCTTCACCCTAAGTAATGTCATCGAACCTCAAAAGCGGTGAGGAGCAAGTGATTTGAATTCAGCGGCCTTTACAACTCTAATACTGAGGCCATGTGTCTGGTTTTTACTACGGAAAAGACATTTCATCTTAAAGTGTAAAAAATCAAATATCCTTTATATGGTAGCTTTAACCTGTTTCCCAATGGTCAAACGTTTCTTCTTTGTCCACATCCTGCAACCCGATCCACATGGGATGTATATAACCCTCTTCCTTCTGGAACTGCACAAGGAATTGCTGTATATCATCCGTATAGATCTCTACCAATGTACCATCTTTGCTGTGGCAGTCATTTAAAGCATCATACCAGTCCTAATGAGCATTTTGTGTATTTTGTTTTAGCGTGATATTTAGGCAAATGTAACTGTTCTGTTATGCAGGTAAATCTCGTTTTAAGCAGTTATTTCTAGCACACAGAAACTATCAAAGCACAGAATCATAAGTATGTGTATAAATGCATGAATATTTCATTTTTAATGAATGACTATTTTATGGACTGTCCACAGGAGATTTCAAGGTAAATTCCTCACTCTTTGCGATTTCCAGTATCAGACTTTTATCTGTACAAGTCTTTTCTCCTTTTCTAAAGACTTACTGTGTCTTCTACAGTGTATTGAAGACATATATCCTGTTAGAATAGTGTTGACCTTATTAATCTAGCATAGAAACAAATGGACAAGAAACGATACGACTTTTTTACTTTCTACAGAATAATTTCATATCTGTTTCATGCCCATGTTTATTTCTTATTTATTTATTCTATTATTACGAAATTTGCTAAAATACCATGTCCAAACAGATTTTCCGTAAGGACACATAAAACAAATTTAAATGTTCCAGAATATCTAAAATCGGTAGGAATGGTCTAGGCTTCATTTTTTCGATATGCATTTACACAATATATGCAAACATAATTAAAAGATAAAGTCAAATAAAAAAAGTGTATAACAGGAGAAGTCACTTTCCAACAATAACTATTGTCTTTGCAATTATTCGTAAGTCTTTGTTATTGTTTGCTCGAGTATTTGATGTCTTTTGGGATTTCTAGATAGCAATTTTACAGGAGACGTGACTTGAAAATTGTGAAAGAGATTTATGGAGTTATCGTTATTTTCTTAATTTCATTTGGTAACATTTTGAGATATTGATGTCACGACAAAACGTCATCTGGACCGACAGCACGTTCCTACCTCTTATTCTGTCCTATGTAACGTCAAATATTTTTGTAAGTACAGATGGAAGCGGGAATGATTGATGGTTATATTTGTACCATTGTCCTATACTGTATATAACGATATAACGGAAACAAAGTTTAGAGCCAGTCTACATATTACTTTCATTGAACTCCCTGTAATTTCTCAGATGCCTACATTGGGAAGAACAGGACGATAATATTTCAATTACTAATCTTCAAATAGTCAGATTTGAAATTTTGAACAACTTTTATTTCTAAAATCTCTGTAGATTTAACTAAAGCTGATTTGGTCATGCATTAACCACTATCAAAATCATAAAAACATTGCGGTTGTTGAAGGCTTAGTGCTATAGTAAAGTTAAGAAAATGCATTTGTTCAATCGTCAATTAAGATTACGAACGAACACGTTGCCATTTAGCAAAATACTTGTTAAAAAAAAAATTCTTTCAAATGAAAAACCACATGCATTCAACGTATGCAGACATAAACTAATTACACTTGAGCAGTTTAAGGAAGGTGACAAATGCATTCAATATATGTTACAATATTTATTGGGTAAAATATGAATTAAATGAAGCTGTATACTGTACTTGGCTCATTGATAGTGCTAAAATGTCAACATTTACCTCGTATCGATTTGAAACAATCTCGTAGCAAAAATCTTTGTATTGTCGGATCCATCTGGCATCGGTCGTCATGGTAACATCCGTTGGACACAAACTCAAATTGCCTTTTTCTAAAGTTTATATTATATTATATTTAAATTCGTACAGAAAGCATTTATCAAAAACCAAGTAAAATACATGGACAACAAAGTACTACAAAGTTGTTTTATATCTTTAAAAAAATGTATTCCATCTTAAAATGTAAATAGAGGTAAAAAGTTGAAAATTATTTATGTCATAACTCACAAGTAGCGTTATCATGATAAAGACAAGAAGAAAAGTTTTCGGTAAAATTAGACCAAAACATTTCGCAATAAAACACTTTTCAAAAGGAAGGGTTATATATTTTTATGGAAAAACGACAACTAAGTATACATCTTTTGACAATCAAAAACATGAACTATCTCCTTCACATTACATATTTTACATGTTTATGCCTGAATGATTTTGAATTACGCTTTACAGTTGATGTCATATGGCGAATTTCAAACTTTATTGGTTGGAGAAGACCCCCTGATGCGTATCCGTTATTTCTTGCGCGGGCTGAGACTGGGTAAACCACCGATATTCTTGCATCATCGCATGGCGGCCCGAGCATGTTTAAATTATATTAATGTGAAAGCTGATGATGTGAAAGCAGCGACCTTAATGCTCAGGCATTCGTGGCCTAAACACGAGGAAGTCCTACCTGGTGTTGTATGTAAGTATTGGACAGATGATATTGGTTTCATTGATGATGATGTTTTTGTTTGCGCTAGTGTAGAAAGTGTCTGTGATAGACTTGTTGTGCTTTTTAGCATAGTCGTTGCGGATTTTGACATAGTCGTTGATATTCCTGCCGTGGTTATATTGGCCATTACACTTGTCGGAGTTTGTGTTGTTATAGCTTTCGTTGTTGTTGAAGGTGTTGTTGTAAATGATGTCTGTGTTGTTGGTGTTGTGTCAACTGGAATTGATACTTTTACAGTTGTTGTTGTTGTTGATGCAATTCTAGTTGTCACAGCTACGGTTGAAGTTACGATAGGCATCAGTGTTGAGGCAAGGTTGTTAACAGGCCTTGTTGTTACTGAAAGAATAGTCATTATGATAACTGCAAAGTATAATAGAAAAGTTATTAATCAATTTAATGTTTAAATCCTTCGGTAATTACACAGATATATCCGTACAATAAATACAAACTATATTAAAAATAAGCAAATAATACCAGCCTACCTCCCTGCTATATAAACTTCATAACTTACAGATTTAAATCACTCAACAAAAATCTCAAAAAACTATTTAAGTATTTCTGTCAAAATATCTAAATACGCATAGAATAATTAAGTCCATATATTAAACATCAGCAAGTATAAACAATCGAGGATTCCTCCGATAAGAAGCAAAACCAGCTCTCGCATCTATTGCAAACGACCTTCTTCTTCCATGTGCAAAACTGAAAGGACCCAAAAGGAGATTAAATGGCAACAAGTATCTTAATATACCAACAAGACATAAGTTAAAACGGGCCCTTACAACAGGATAAGAGCTCCTTCAGTAACAGGTTTTGAATGGTAATCATTAAAAACACACTATTTTACAACAAATTCGAAAATACGGTTGTTTGTAATAACTTCTGGACATGTCGCAATAACCCACTTATTCTTACTTAATAACAAACAGCTTTCTTACTAAATCTTAATACTCTAATATTTTATTAATCTTATCTGATGCCTGATCTTTTGTTTAATGCTTACTAAATAGTTTATTTACAATGATATGTATGCTCATTTATGTCACATGTCTTTTAAAATGTCATAATTTTTGTCCTATTTTTTATGTATTTGTAAAACGCCATTGAATATGTTTTACGTAAAATAGGCGTTTAATCAAATAAAACAGTTTCAAACAGTTTCAGTTTCAAGATTGAAATCTATTTTCATACAAACACAAGTTAAAGATGTTACGTCTAAGGGTAACAACTGCTTGTTACTTAAAATAATAAAGGTAACAGAAAAACAAACCAACAATTATTAATAATAACAAAGTTTATTATGAAAAGTAACAATTCAAATGCCTTATAAATGTTAACTAGCCATAAAACCTAATCTAACTTGCAAGAATATTCCAAATCCTGACCTGGTCAAATTTATATCCAATCAGTATAAACATATTTCCCACACAATCTAAACTGAATTCATTATATTCAATGAATACTATCCTTTCTTCAAAGATAAATTCACAGTGTTAGTGTAAATTCTTCAAATGTTAAATGTCCAAACTGGTAATATTTTGTTATTAAGAATTACAGGTGAAGTAAGTTTTTCATTGAGATCTTACAGTAGGTTCTGTCCTGTCCGCAGACAGCTTCTTATTTCAAGATTTATGGAAGGTTCTAACACTTTCTTGTATCACCAAGAAGAAAAACAAGATTATTGAAAATAATCCAGAATAAATCAGACTTTCAAATAGTGTAAAAACCCAGTATAGAACCTTCTAGAAAACCATTGTCAATAAATAACTTATTGACATACTTGATGCCTAAAAACTAGAACAGGCTTCATCAAAAACAATGAGTCATCATTATATAAAGGATAATACATAATGGGGAATGACATGTACATAACAAAGGGGACGCATTTTTCCAAATTAAGGATTTCAGAGCGTGCTGATGTCAACGGCTTCCGGTCCAGTTCCGCTTGTGTCATAACCACAGCTACTGTCACGACACAAGCTCTAGATGTTCCAGAAATATATCAAAATGTCATTAAGAACATTTTGCTTTAGTGCTTAATCTTAAGTGACAATTTTTTTATTTTCATGAAAACAATCCATGGTTTTTTTTTTTTTGTATTTTATAATCAGTCACTTGAGCAACACTAGTCTTGCTACTGACTAGATAATCTCTTTCTTTATTTTTTAGAAAAAAATAATTCTGTTATATATTCTGACTTCATCAGTCTTGGCTCTGATTATCCAGTGTTAGGAGAAGAAAAGGGACAAAATTTGAGTAGCCTCAGGAGTTATCTCCTGTGAACAAAACACAGGGTCTGAAGATAGACTAGAGCAACACAGACAAAAGTCATTTTACCGAAGTAACCTTGCTATGAATACAATTATTTGACAATATATGAAGGGGCAAAAAATACATGAGAAATTTTCGACTAAAACATTCAACCTTTATAATTAAATAAAATGACTTTATTGGTTTTACAATTAAAAACACGAATACTCCCAATTACTCAAATTATATTTTATACTGACATACGTAGGTTAGGTTGGAAAAAATCATAAAAATTGCACACGCTCGTCATCATAGTAACAAATATTCTTTTTGAGATTTTCATTCCTTTCCATTCTATTCAACAATAATCTCCCTTTAATGAGTATGAATAAAAACAAGAATTTTCAGTTGAACTGCCATGTTGATGTCATGATAGACATTTATGGACATACATTGATAAACGTATTATTTGATACATACCTTTGTCTTCAGATGGCACGCTTCCCTGACATACTTGAAGATTTAAACCATCGCCTTTCCGGACAAAAGCAATCTGTTGAAAACATATGATTATTGTATAATTTATTTGACTAGCATTCTCACATTACCTCTCCAAGGAAAGGAATAGAACCTCACGTTTCATAAACATTTATGTTTGTATTTATATGATAAGCATCTGTCCGTCAGCTCAGTATGTTTGTTAGTTGATTTGTTTAACTGTGTTCATCACTTTGGTTGAATCCTTAGCATGCTGGACACAACTGATTCTACCTTTGCGACCGGTGCAGATTATGATCTGCTTGCACAACCGTGAGATCTGCACTGTTCGCGTTTCAGTCAGTACCTGTTTGGTAAGCACGCCTTTTAACAGTTAATGGTACCATCCAAATTGAAAGATGGACAAGTTCATTTTAGAAACTTAGCAGGGTAAGGGTTAAACAGTTTATGATGGCTTTGATTTTGGATATGAATAACGTTTCCAGAATTCATGCATATTCCTATGTACAAAACTTTCACCTAAAATTACAGAGCACCCAATCTATAGATCAACACACACCTTACCTTGTTTTCATTCATAATTGCGCTCCAGCCGGTGGTAAGCCCATTTGGTGTCGCCAAAGGCTTGCAGTCAAATTCATACATGTATCCAACGGGCGATGTACTAGCATCCTGGACACCAAACACTGGTGTCTCAACTTGATAATTGCATAGGCATGAGTAGTCTGCATTTATTATTCGTGTGAGAAAGCATATCACAAACCATGAACAAATAAACCTGACACAATACCTACAATGTATAGAGTGATAGAAGTATGTATTTTTATATCAAAATTGTCAGAAAAAGAAATTTCAATCATCCAATGTATGTGGGTTAAGGTTCAAATTTGATTTGAAATTCGTTTAATGTAACTTATGTATTTGAAGCTTACAATAAAGTGTGTTGCTGTTATGCGTTATGCAGCATAAAACGCTTTAAAGTGCTTTATTTTCAAATCCAATGGTTACACACAGCAATTTACAAATCATATAACTAATAGAAAAAAATCTTAGAACATTGTAATTGTTCTATCATTAAGATACAGAATGCTTACAAATCAAACTCAGCATACATCCAACCATCATTTTAACAGTTGTGAAGTATAACTGTATTTAGTTTAAACATATTTATTCCCAAGAGTACATTACAGATTTATACAATTTCAACAACAACTTAACATGATATTAAGGAAATGATAAGAATGAAAGACAATGTCTTAATTGTATCTAGGCTAGGTACAACAATTATGCGTTTCTTTTCATCATTCTACTCAAAGTTTCCTTTGATAATCCTTGTACCATGTGTTTTGCTATCTATTACCATTGCTGAAAAAACAAACAATTATACTTGACAGTTATCTTGCTTAGCAAACCTCAGTGTTTGAGGCTGAAAATAAAAGTATGAAACTGATAAGTAAATTTGGCATAAATGTTAGATATAGTATTACGTACATTTTGTCAAGAATATTCATAGACTACATAACACTACTTTTTCATCCAAGTATTTGTTTGCCTAAATAGCGACACCGATTAAATGTCCTATTTAATCACGGATATTCCATTAAGAGACATATATTCTATATTGAAGTATTATGACGCTACTTTCTCAGTTCATTAACTATGGGTCGACCTAAATTGTTATCAGATAATTATAGTTCAAGAACGAAATGGTACTTTTCAACAAGTGACACAGAAACCTGAAGAAATCATTACGGAGATAAGGAATTATCACATTGTCAGCAGACTTGACCTTTGTCAGCTTATTCTTGTTTTTATATAATGCAAGCCATAAGTGTAAGAATTATATATATTGATTTTATGACTAGCAGATTCCGTTCATCTCACTGGTCAATAAATGGTCATATGGAGGTTCATACAAGTGGCATTCACCACATGAAGTGATATTTTTCTAAACATACTAGAACGAGCAATTATGCAACAAATCAGACATATGCGCTATATTAAATATAGATCTGTCAAACACAAACCAATTATACCTCGTCTAAAGTAACGCGTAATCTAATCAGCAGTCTCCTTTCATTTCGACAAAATCTGTGTATTGACTCTACACATTTTGTTTTGTCAACAGTCAGAGATATTAACGGTTACCATTTTACTGTTTTAAAGTGTAGTCATGAAATAAAACACATATTGTTGTATGATAATATTCGGTACTATCCAAGACCTCGGTTGAAATCGAATGGTGCTTTTAATTAGTACTATCTTTTTTATTCTACTGCCTGAACCCAATCAAAAAATATTCACATTAATACAGATAAATATCCAGGATTTACAAACGAACGAATTCCGAAAGGAAAAGCTTGACAACAATAAATAACGCCTTTATACTGCCATATCTTTGAAACAAAATTAAATTTGTTTTGATATTTGATCAAATATCAGAAACTTATTAGGACGGATTACACCAAACCGGAAGTGACTACTCAGTGTTACATGTGAAGAAGTCCAAAATGTAGTTCCATGCTATGGATGAAATCTGGTATAATGAGTGACATGAAGAGGTGACAGTTATACTTTTTGGCTTAGTTTAATTGCTCATTGTGAATTTCCTGAAATAAGTTTTATTCTTTGCGAAAAATGTCTACCTACGCGTAATTGCTAAACGGCTGTTTACATGGGGGCATTTTTAGAGGGTGATGTTTCTCAGAACAGATTATTTTTCTTATATGCAACATAACATGTCAATATCTTTCTATTTTTGATAAGAAGACATGTCATACTAAATGACCATATATGGTTTTCATATCATTGAAAGTGCTGAAAATGAGGTCTGAATATTTTATTGTTAATATGAAATAAATAAGGAATTGAATTGGTAGAATGTAACCTATTTAATAGATGCCCTGTTCGGACGATGAAAGATATAGACGAAAACTATCCAGGGGGGCGTTAGAAGTTTCCATAAGAAACATTTCGATAAATGGTAAGTTTAGATACAATACACTTTCCAACTATTTTAGACACTGTTAATTTCGGTAATGAAAACTATATATATTTGATTATTTATCTGTCTTAGTTTGATGCTTAGCCAGCAAACACATATCTGTGGTGGCCAGCAAATTCTTCTAACACATATCTGTGGTGAGAATCATTTACTTCTATACGGGTGAGAGAAAAGACAGATCTTTCACCAGTCATTTACAGTTAGAAACCGTGCCTTATTGCACACCATGTACATTACACTTCTTCTCAAGTAACATTTCATTTCATTACTCAAGCTTAATGGATAGATGTTTTCATAACCTTCGAGAAATTGTTTTCGCTAACTTCAATGGCATACCTGTCTCTAAAAAAGATAATACTTTTTTTAGTAAACATTTAGATTCATATAACACTTATTTTAAAGTGCATTTTATTATCAAGTGCAGACTTCAACATGCAATTCATCCATGGTGAGAAGTATAGGTTGCTGAAATAAAAATAAAGATATAGCTATTCGCGTTTCTTATTTAGTTTACCACTCCATACCCTAACGCAAGATTCAAGTATTGAATAGTGTCGGTAGATCTTTCTTTAATGAAGGTCTCTGATACTATAAGTTATTAAAACAAATAACCCCATATTTAAATAACTTGTTTAATTTTGAATTATGAATGTAGATTAGCATAATAATTATTCTTACATTCTACTTGACAATGTTAGCCTGAGATAGCAAATAGTGAGGCGATCAAAAAGTTAGATGGAAATATACAAACTAAAATTACACTAATATGTACAATTTTGATACAAAAAATCCTTGCAAAGTCAAACAAAAACCACTTACTGGTTATCTTTTTATTTTCTTAGCTTAAGTGCTGATACAGCTTAAGGCCTATGCTATTTTGACAATGCAAAATTCCTATGTAAAACTGAGATTATCGTAACAACGCGAGAAATGCACAGGGATAAAAAAGAAACTAATAATAATACAAAAATGTATCTCCGAATAAATTATAAAGTATCAATGACACTTAAAAACATGTCCCAACAGTGCACTAGAAGAAAACACATAGAAAATTTCGGGTTAAGTATATGGTACCGTAAGTCTCTCATATATATACAATATATATATTATTCAATCAAGGATATGTCAGTGTAAATGAGCTGAGCGTTAGTTTTCTAAGAAAACGTCGTTAAACTGTGTTACACGAATCACACGTGCACCGCTCTTTTACAAAAATATGTCCGCCATGTTTTCTTCAGTGAACGAAATAAAAGGAGTATTTTACCTTAGATTTCCTTATTGTAGAGTACGATTGACTTTCTAATCTAAATAAGGCATCACTTTTTCATAACATCCCACTGTCCGATCTTTCTGATCACTTAACGATCACTCACAATTACAAAATAAAACCAACGTGTCATCAAAATTATCACTTTACACGGCTTCGTGGACATCACGGCCTACTAACATTAAATTTATAATCATGCGCCAACCAAACAAATGATGAAAGATCGAGACTTTTTCAAAGATGTGTTTTATTTCCTGTAATTTTCTGATATTCTAACCTTTAAACAACCGGATTGTATGTACAGAAATAACGAAATATTTATGCAATATAGCTTTTAGTTTAAATTTTGGACCTATCTTTTTCAAGCTCAACAACAGACATATATATGTCACAAACCCGGCCTGTCCTCGAAATCAGTGTCAAAGGTTACTAGAACATAAATACAATAAATAAACAAACGCTTACTCTGTTCTTGTAAGTCCTGTAGGATGAAACGGCCCGTGTTTATACATTCATATATATTCCGTATCGGGAACATTGACAATCACAAGTCGATCCTTACCACGAACATGAAAACAGTTACTTTTATGCCCTTGTTTACATTTCAAACATGACGATTCACATATACGTTCAAGAACGTAAACTTCGTGCTTTCCAACCCACATGGTGTGTAAACTTTGTAATTAAAAGTATGGTGTATTCGGCAAACCATGTATAATTACCGACGTGGTAAATGTCATTGAGAGTATCAGTTATGTTCACGAAATTTAATTGAATATTTATGTTATATATTTGCAAAAGAAAAACTTGATGGTCATGGTCACTGGCTTCGAATTCCTCGCCCATCACCGAAGTGGGATCAAAAACTCGCTTTAGGTGTAAAACTTTTCACGTAAGGAAGCCATCCAACTGAGGTTAGTGTCTCGATCTAGGTACTAGTATGAGCCCAAAAAAATGTCTGGAGGGGCACCTGGAGCCTTTCCCCACCAACAAAACCTGGGAAAAGTTAATTGTGTCGTTTCGGTGTTACTCTCAATCAAACAAAATAAACATTGTTCCCGTTTTTGTTTGTTCGTTTGTTTATATATATTTGTATATAAATGAATATGCAAAACGGGTTTGTTTGTTTCTGTGTAACGTCAACATATAATATTACAATTATAGATCAACAGTGAACGCCACATGCATTATATTTTCACGAGCGTTTAATGCTTTAATCTCACATGTAAAATAAACATATTCCTCATGCATAAAAGGTAATGGTAAATATATATCATTATGTATATGTTTGTGTACTCGTGGAATTAATTGTTAAGTGTAAAAAGTATATATTCACAGTTCAAATCATCCATGCTAAATAATACGTACGATATTTGCTTTCTCACTGTCTAATATGTCCGAAATTACCTATTCGATTTTTATCACAGAGTTCTAGTTTATTTTTCACCTTAAATTAAAGCAAATGTGTACAATATAATTTTAAACTTAAACTTTGAAACTAGTAGGTTGTAGCATTCTCTAGGTCAAGGGTATTTTTATTGCCTTCTGTAGTCAGTCATTATCTATTGTAAAAAAATCTTTTTTAATCAAAAGTGGAAAATTTCAGGTACTTGAAAATGCAGCTTTCGAAAAAGGTCAGTTAGAATTCTCGATGTTATTTGTCAGATATACCTTGTAAATAAATAATATTATTACAAAATTAATAATGCTATTTTTTTGGTTGCACTTTGCGGATAAAGTTATTTTCTGAGCAGTAGACTCCCTGTAAGTGAGCACTACGTAAGCGCTCAGGCCCTTCTCGCATACCATACCTATAGTTCGGACTTCTTTCATGTGTAAAGGCTTGTGCACAAAAATGACAAATTTTGCCAACATCTGGTAAATTGTAATGTGTTTTTCAGAAAAGTAATATACGGAAATAGAAAAATAGCTCTCAGCTCATTTACACGGATAGTTTAGCTTTATTATGTATGTTATAGTTTTTCGCAGTTATGCACGATGGCATAGAATACTTACCCCGAAAATTGTGACACGAACATACTGATAACTTTTCCCACTTTATTTTCTTAATTAAAGTAAGAGTTCAGCACTTCATGGTTTTGATGTATTGTCACATTGGAATAACGTTTGTTTTACAGTAACTTCGAAATTCCTCAGAAATAATATCATGTACCCCACCCACCTAATTCATAATTTCAAAATAGCATAGGCCTTAACGAAAATGCCTAATATATGTAAAATACAATGTAAGTCCTTATAAAGCAATCGACGTTCCTTCTATATTGAACAGTCGCATCATATATATTGTGATAATATATATTTTGTCAAGTATACATTTGTTTACAGGTTATCATCTTGAATTTTTAAATTAAATTTTACAGATTATAGGTTGCCATTATTTTTGTGAAAATTGTATAGTTCTACAAATTAAAACTCACCCTGTTGACAGATGTAAGGACGTAATACACTTATGTTGCTGTTCACAAGACAACGTCGCCGGGCACCATTGTGAAAACACGGAGAGTAATCCCACAGACCATTGCTCTGCAGAAGTACTTAGTCTTAATGTCCTCATGTCTTGGTCCTCTTCTGTACGTTATTTTTCAGAATTTTGAATGTTAACCATAGAATTTAGTTCGTAGCAGTAGCTTTTGTATTGTCGCAGCTATGTTGTGTTTATTGTCCTTGTCAGAATGCCTGGGCACAAGCTCAAAATGCCTGGGCTATAGAGAATAGCAGAGGAGAAATGATCTTTTTGAAAACAATTGATGGAAAGATCGAGTTTGTTACTCAGCTTATTTAGTCACAAGACCGATCGGTTATTTGAATAAACACATATATCTGGATAATAAATGGATATATTTTTGTTCCAAAATTTCTTTGACCGTTTAATGTAGAATAAATATACTTTAGTACTTATTCGGTTGTTAAGTCTTTTACTTAAATTCGGTTTTTTAGAAGTAGGTGGTGTTCCTGTGAATTAACAAGTCTGTTGTAGGTGTCCACCGTGCAGTTGTTGATGTCGGTTTTGTTATGACCGTTGTAGAACGTCTGTGTTGTTCTTGTTGTTATCGGTTCCGGTGTCGTAGTTATGGTGTCTGTCTGTTGCATAGAGTAGATCCTATATTTCATTTATAACTTTCTATGTACAAATCTACACAAAAGAATATCTTGAATTCAAGTACTTGATTATGCAATGAATTTAATTTTATCTATTTATGTTAAAATAACATTTTCACTTGTCGCAGTTTATAAAATTGGAAAAACATGGAAGATATTAATAATAGAAAGAAACATCACTTTCATTTATCTTGTAATTGTATACATCCATGAAATATTGCATTTGCATGCCACTGTCCCCCTCCACGTACGCCACCTTCATCGCTTAAATGCATGCATTTGCATCATCACTTTTAGGTCACTTCTAACGTCCGCCTATGGAGCAATAATGATACAAAATTTGCCTCCTGCCTTGTAACATGTTTAAGTCACTATCCGCCAAAATTGTATTCTTTTTATTTTGACAAATGATATACATACGGTTACATCGTCCATTCTTCATATTAATTTTGTTATATTTATCTTGCTTTCTGTAATGCTGCAATGTGACAACTACTTCAAGTTTATGATCGGACGTTTCCGTCAGACAATCGCTTGAAATAAGAAACAGCGTACTGTTGCTATGTCTCTGGTGACAGGACAGCTAACCTATTCTGCTTTATATCTTTAAGCGTCAAGTAATCAAAGGTAAAGACGGCCTTTTTATTATTAAAACTGTACTTGTGTTATTTAATTGCAAATTGGAAGTAAAGGGTAGTCCGTATCAGACTCGATCCTGTCTCAGGCATGATGTAAGTAACTACTACTTAATATGATGAACGTTGCATTTCGCATTGCAGCATATCATATCCAAAAGCAAGAAGAAGACTTATGAATCGGATAAGATGTAACATAAATGAATACCAAACAGAGAAATGGAATCTGAGTTGCATTTCCGAATTTTATATTTATCATGTCAACGTGTTAGAATGTTACAAGGGAATATAAGAAACCAGTATGTAATTTGTACCTCATTACTGTTACATACATGTGGTATAGATCTATGGAGTGTTCTTCTTTAAGTGGTGGCTTGTATCAATCAATATTAGTTTCTACAGAAATATGATTCGACAAGTCCATTTTCAAACAGGTCAGAGGTGACAAGCATTTAATCTATTGTAAGCTGCGTCAATTTAAAAACTTTTACAATATAAAAGTAATTATCACTGTTGGTAACAGTATATTAAACTATTTATGGTATTGAGATATTGAGGCCAGTCAAAATGTTTAGTTTTGATTACCTTACGCCCATGGAGGATGTTTTTGTTCTTCTTTCTTTTTAGTTTTTGTTTCGTTTCACAATTATAGGTCAAATAACAACTTTCTAGCTTTGACGGTAGAAGAAAACCCCAAGTGCCTCGCCTTGGCATTATTTCATCACGGGCGGACATGGTGTGAAAACACGTAAAACTGTTGAAACATCAAAGATGTCTGATTGTATCATCAATGATCATACAATTATGGTAGATGTTACAAGATTTTTACCTTTATGATCTAATTTCAATTCAGTGTTGCATACGTTCGAAGCAGTGTTGATTCTTACAAACTGAGTCCATTTGTTAAGTATAAGCTCCATGGACAACTTGCAACACTTTGAGACATTGGGACGTCCGAAAATCAAAACGATAGGAAACTCGCTCCTCGTAACAAGAAAATTATATTCCCGACTCTCTTAGACTGACTATAAATTTCTTAATTTATTTATTCTAAGCTACAACGTCTCATGACATTACGCGGCATTTATAGAGAATGTATAAGGACAAGGTACTCATCTTATTTCAATGAAGACTGTACAGATGATTCAAGTGTTAGATTAGTTTGGAACACTGGTTGCAAAATCATTCATTATTGTATGTAGTAAATATAGAATCAAAGATCGGTAATATATATTCGTTTATACTAATGCTATAGACCCGGCATGTTAATATATCAATGGAGTTGTCTCGTGTTCCATTCGCAGGAAATACTCGTATCTTAGTGGACAGTTTGTCGCCTGAATGAAACGATGCTAATCCTGCTATTTTACAGAATCCCACCAAAAGTTTAAAATGAGCTTTTACTCTCATTTTCGGGAGAAAATAAGGAAAACATTTGTTTCTTCCTGTGATTTTGTAGACCCTGACCTTGTAAGATTTGTATAATATTGTACTTCCATTTCTCTGCAAGTCAAAGTTTTAATTTGAAGACAGAGAAGATTAAAAAATGTCCAAAAATGTTGAAGGAGTATTGATCATTTGGAAGACCAAATGGCAAAATTGCATGTCTTAATCATATATATATTTATAGGGATATTGAACAATTCCCGATTAAGCTGTATGGACATAGGACACACTTTTACAGAGACATAATATGATGTGAGTATTTTTGGTACATGATTGGAAGTTATGGATACCGCCATTATTTTAACATTGCAGTATTCTAAGCTCAGGAGATAAAGCAATTTAGATGTTAACGATATAATTATTTGAACAGTGGACATAGAGCATTTAACAAATTATGTGTACTTGTGTTTGAGCAACAGAGGCTTTCAAGACAAAAAAAAACTGGTATAAAAATCTCCTTTTTCTCTTAATGGAGAGACAGCATTATAAGAAATAAAAAAAAATATAATTCTTCTGACATTATTTTATATGACGTTTGAAGCTTGAAGAAAGAAGAAAAACAAAAAGTACAAAAGATAACAGATGAATATCCGAGAGTTAGGGATTTTCTGATATTACAGAATCTTGACCAGAGTATCTATTTTATATTTTTGATGTTTAGTAAAATGATAGATTTATAAAACACTCAGATCATATAGTTTCAGAGTCTTTAATGTTTAGAGCATACACCAAAATGTAATTCATCCATGGTGAGAATTGTGGGTTGCTGAAATAAAAATAAAACTTTATCATTTAAATGCAGGTCACTACTCTGTATTCAAGGGTTGAAAAGTGACGGTAGCTTTATTATTATGAAGGCCTTAGAAACATTTTATTATGACAACTGTTTCCATATTGTCATTTATGCTTTACTTTTTGACTGACTTGTTGGCAAAAAGTGAAGACTCTTAAAGTTAGAGGTAAATAATCAAGCTGAATTTACACCAACATGTACAATTCTGATACTCAAAACTGTGCAAGCTGATTAATCTTGCAAAGTCAAGCAAAACCTAAATTCCCCCGTAAAGAGTTGAATTCAAGTTATCATTCTTGAACTTTATAATTACATTTAATGGTCTATTCCATGGAATGTTTTGTATTATTTCAAACTCAACTTACGATATTGACAGATGTAGAGACGACGAACATTAATGTTGCTGTTCACAAGAAAACGTCGCTGTAAGTCATCATGAGAACACAGAGAGTCATCCCAGAGACCATTGTTCTGCAGCATTACACAGTCCTCTTGTTTATGTTGAAGATGATTGTTCTTCCTGTTTGGGTTCCAGTTTGAGTAGGTTAGTCTTGCTCCTGAATAACCAAATATTATAACCACTATGATATATTTGTCGACTTCTTTTGTCGTTAAGTCACAAAGACTTGACGAGAATGGGCAGATGGTTAATTTCAAGTATTATTCAAAACGTTTAGAAGACTCAATGAACCTATAGACTAATTTAAATATTGTAGTATTTGTATCATCTGTAAGGTAAGAATTGCCATAGAGTAATAAATCAGTAGTAATATCAATATCCGAAGCAACTGAATTTACCCCATCCAGTAGAGGATTTCTTTCATCAATGTAAAACGGACAAGAGAGAAAGTAATGAAAATTCGATTCCTCACTTCCGCATTGGCATTGAGGTGAATCCACAATATTCCTGGCAAATAGATGCGCATTCAATGCGCTACATTCGGTACGCAAGCGGGTATGGAGAATTTGAAGTTTTCTTGGACCGAGAAAGAAGTAAGAGGGGACTTGTGGTGGCTTATTTATATTACTTAGAAGGTTCTTGAATATATTCAAGGACGGGGCATTTCTTAGTTCATCAGGTAATGAGTTCCAGGCTCTAATTGTAGAAGGAAAGAAGGAGTTGTAAAACAAAGACGTTTTACTTGCTATGGAGGGGATACACTCTGGATTACGTAAGTTATACCTGGGTTCACTAATTCTCGTAGGGATAAGAGAGTTTAGGTAGCCAGGGACAAGAGAATACTGAATTTTGTAAAACAATATGAGTTTATGAATATAACGTCTATTTTCAAGCGTTTGCCAGCCTGTTTCACGATAAAGTTTTCAAGTGATACTAATCTGGTTGTACCTGTCACGATTCTTGCCGCTTCCGTCTGAATTTTGTCGAATTCTTGTTTTTCATATAAATAACAGTTATCAAATACAACATCACTGTATTCCAAAAGAGGTCTTATAAAAGAAAAGTAAATTGTTTCTAATGACTTTCTATCAAGTTTGAATTTGAGTGACCTAATAACATTTATTCTACCCCAAGCTTTGTCCAGGATATAATTAAAATGTGCACGCCATGTACAATCATTAGAAAGAAATAGTCCTAAATGTTTATGTTCAGTTACTTCAACAATATTCTGATCTTTCATGACTATTGGTGGATGAAATGGTTTGTTATTTTTTCTAGATATTATCATAGAATTTGTCTTTTGGGCATTAAAAGTAACTAGCCATGTTTTAGCCCACAATTCTATTTTCTGTAAATCACTATTAAGGATATTTACTGCATGAATAGGATCGTCCACTAATATATACAGGCTGGTATCATCAGCAAAAAGTCTTATATTTGCTTGAATATCGCGCACAATGTCATTAATATAGATTAAAAATAGTAGGGGACCTAAAATAGAACCCTGGTGAACTCCTGCTTCAATTTTGACCGACCTTGACGATTTACCATTAAGTTGTACTTGCTGATATCTATTCGACAAATAATTTTCAAACCAAGAAAGAACTTTATTTGACAGTCCAATTGCCTTAAGTTTTAAAAGTAGTCCCTTGTGCCATACTTTATCAAAAGCTTTGCTGATGTCACAAAATACAACGCGCAATTCTTTACCAGAGTCCACAGCTTCACAAAATTTTTGATATAAATATGTCAACTGGTTAGTTGTAGAATCGCGAGGTAAGAATCCAGACTGGTACTCTGTAAGAATATTATTATCTACTAGATGGTTAAAAATATGTTTGTACAAAGCACGCTCAAAAACTTTACTCATGGTAGAAAGAAGAGAAATTGGTCTATAATTTGAAACCAGTGATGGGTCGTCCTTTTTATATACAGGACATACATTTGCTAATTTCCACTGAGTAGGAAATATTCCTTCCTCGAGAGACTTATTAAAAATACAGCTTAAAGGAACACTCAACTGATCAGCTCCTTCCCTTAGAATACGATTGTGTATAAGGTCGGGACCAGTGGCCTTTCCGAGTGGAAGCGACTGCAAAATTGGAAGTTCATCAGGTTCAAAATGTGTATTAGATAATTGGGTATTAATATTGTAGTGAGGTGGTTGGGGATCAACTTGAGAATCAGCGTTTAGTTTTGTTTGCACAACAAAGAAGTTATTGAATGCATTGGCCTTTTCAACATCTTCCTGCAATGTATCTGAATTAACTTGTAGGGGTGATATGGAATTAGTACAGCTTGGTGACATAAATGCTTTAATGACTGACCACCACGACTTATTACCACGGTTATTTAATAGAGAGTCAATAGCTTTATCCGAGTGTTGTTTTTTGCAAGTTTGATATCCGATATAATTTGGTTGCGTAATGTGCGAAATTTATTCCAGTCAGAAGTACGGTTTGTTAAACGAGCACGGCGGTATAAGCGTTTACGTTTGCGGATCGAACATTTAATCGATGATGTTAGCCACCTAGGTTCATGTGGATTTATACTCACGGTTCGATTAGGTATAACTCTTTCACAGAGGTCGCGTAAATACGAAGTAAAATTATTCACCCAAACATTAATATCCTGATTGTACAAAGCATTCCAATCTGTAATAGAGAGTTTGCGACGGAAGTCGTTATAGTTACCTTTGTCATAAAGCCAAACATGTCGTTAAAATGAAGTAGATTTTGGTTTCACAAATTTGAAGAAAGCAAATATGGGACAATGAAAACGAATATTCTGCTCTAAAAAGGGATTTCCAACTCCACATAAAAGGAGGGAGATCTTGTTACGAAGTAAGAAAAGATCAATAATGGATGATGAATGTTCGGTAAAGTGTGTCGGCTCATCAATACATTGTGTAAGCCCAAACTGGGTACATAAAGCAGTAAGTTTCCTAGCGGAAGTAGTATTGGCTGGATTTAAGTTAAAGTCCCCAGTTATAACTAAGTCCTCGATTCCAGTATTGTATGCTAAGTCAATAGATTCTTCAATACGCTGATCTGTAAGAGCATTCGAATTAGGTGGACGATAAAACAAGCCAAGAAGAAGTTTCTTGTTCTTATGAACTAAAATTTCAATCCATATACACTCAATTCCAATAATTTCGAGGTCATACCGACGTTTATACGACAAGGAACTTTTCACACATAAAATAATTCCACCATAACCACCCAAGTCACGGTCTTTACGTTCGGGTAGTTGAAAAGTTGGTAAAAGGAGCTGATCATTAGTAATATCAGGCGATAACCATGTTTCCGAAAAGGCCATTATGTCAAAATGAGAAAGTTCACCTTGAATTAATGTAAGTTTTGGTAAAAGACTTTGCACGTTGTAATGAACAACAGAAAAATTATGTGACAAATTAAAAGACACGTCGCTGTCAGTTGACGTTTCCTCAACATTGACTAAAGGACCTGGGTTAGGATGAACATCTCCAGAGATCAGTAATAAATAAAAAGTCAACGTTAAAAATATAAGTACGGGTAATAGGGCTATTAGGCTGTTTGCAAACCTGACGTTTTCTAGATACAACTCTGATACAACGAATTTCTTTTTTTAAGAAATGCGCACGAGAAGAAGTACTTAGTAGCACCGACCTTGTATGACTGACACTATTACAGAATGAAAATGCGTATTGTGGTCTGTGTAAGACCCATATTAAAATACAAAAATGAACTAATAAATTAAATCTGAGTATTCCAACGTAATTTGGCGAGGCTGGCTTCCTATTGGTTTTGATATCAGGAGTCATGTAACTACGGATAAAAGGAAGATGAATGCTATTTCGCCAGCCATGAAAAATTTACAGTAACAAGCTGTCATCTCGTCAAGTGTGTAATAAGAAACTATGATAGAATAGTAAAACTGATAATACATGAGATCGATAAGAAACGGTCTTAGTAACGTTAAATAGGTAGTGTACATCAAAACATACTATGTTACTACATGTTTTCAACTGCTGAGTAAAATTTTCGAAGATAATGTCATAAAAGAGGTAGTACATCAGGAATATAATTTTCAATACATAACTGAGAATAACAAAAAGCTAAGTGTACTATTTTACCCAATTACCTCAGGTAATATGGCGGATGAGAACAATGTGCACTGTAGCTAACTGACCGACAGATTTTTAGCAGAGAAAAACATAAATAGAAAGTACCTCTTAAAGTCAATCCTCACAAAACTAATCACAATTTATTCCGTACACATTCATTATTCACACTGTCCAAAACCAAGACCAATAAGAGCCCTAAAGTCTTATTTTCACATAATTTGTCGAGAGCGAAGAAACACACGACTACCCTTCAAGGGCGACAACTTATACTTGATGATATTTTACAGACTAACATTAGAAATAGTTGCCAACCTGTGCGGGTATCTGTTTGTTGATTTTTATCCTCTATCAGTATATTGTTTATAGTTTCTTTGAGCAATACAATCCCTTGTGTGATGATTATAACAGATTAATATAATTTCAGAAATGCACTATACATGTACTTTCATGAGCATTTCAGAAGCAAACAATATCACATGTGGTGGAATTTATTTAAGCTGTTATAATTATTTATTAAAATATATTTATCAATATATTTATATGGCTCCCCTTATCACATAGGAACACCTCACTAGCAGTTACATAGCAGTTACATTTAGTGTTGGTGGTAGATTCTTTTTCGTTTCGGTAGTTTATGAACTTTAAATACATTATAAAGCGCGAGAGGTAGAAAAAGTATTTAGGTCTTAGAGTACTAAAAAGACCAGCGCGAAAGCCATCTGGTCTAGTCTTGTAATGGCGGGCATGTCAATGAAGACGAACTGTTTGCTTGGGGTGGTCAGGGGTCATAATCAGTGCTAGATTTTGTTCAAATGCGGCTGTATTTTTAACATTTTTGGTAGACAAGATGTTAGGGAATGTTGTATTTAGTAAAGATAAACTCGATTCGTGTGTGGGTATTAGAAATAGGTCTAGCTACGTGCGTCAGCTCTATGAAATATTGTCCATTTTATATAGAGTAATTTCACTGCAGAAATCATGTACATGGTAAGGTACAGTAGCTTCCTTCTAATTATTTTACCATAATTCTGACTAATTTAGAAATTGGTGCTAACTATTTAATTGGTAAACCTATCTCCTATGCATATGCATTTTATCTTGTTTGACGTTGTTTATTACTGGACCTTGGTTGTATAATTTTGTCTGAAATATTAACCATTTTTAATTCGTCTGTCGCAAACTAGTGATCGGAATATTTATCTTTACACATGCTTTTTATTTTATAGAAACCTTTACAGCTGAACACAGTACAACATATCATAACCGGTCTATTATGGGAAATTGCTGAAACAATAAAAATAATTTCGCTTCCGGAGAAAAAAAATCACAAATGAATTTCAACCCAATTATATATGCAAACTTTTGCTCTCTGACGCAAATATGACTTATCAGCAGCGGGTGTTAAGTGCTGTGTGGCGGCCGTAAAAAGTCGCCCCGACTTCATCTCAGTGTTGTTATATTTTCTGGTCCTTCGGGATCATTGATTTCATTTCATTTAGATTTGAAGATTGAATACTGCTTAAGCCGGTGCTAGGGGGCGTGGGCAGTGTTGCATTTTCCATTACTGCTCATGAACAGACTCAATCAAACCGAGTCTGCAATTTTCACTGTTTGCATTGTTATCATTGTTTTCGGTGCTTCCGAGGGATCTACTTTCCAGATTTTATGTATTTGCATTGCATTCAAACTGGTATTGGACCGGTTTACAAATTGTAATCATATCAAATAACAAGACCCGTCTGCATAAACAACTATCAGCAAATGTTCATGTACCAGAGTCCCAAGCAAAATGTTCCTCTCGGTAAGCCAATCCAAAAAGAGCGATGGTTGTCAACTTCACGGAGAAAATTCATAATAAAATTCTGGGTGTCCTCAGTGTAGATTTCTAAAAGCTCTCCGCCATGTCCAACTCTATTCCAACAATCCGTCTCCGCATCGTACCAGTTCTGATAAAAGTAAGACTTCTTAAAATAAACTCTTTAATGTACAAAGGAGTTTTCTGAATATTATTCGCCGGTCCTTAGTTTGGAAACTTTCAACACATCTGCTTCATTGAAATAACTAATACCAGGAAAGTCCTGTGTTTATGCATTATAAACAAATATTGACCTAAACGGTGATTGACATACAGAAAGATCAATTTATATTTACACTCATCACCTTTTACATGTAAAATATTTACAACCCCTAAACGAGATTTAATTGTATATATAGCGTAAACGAACACCTTTTTATAGACTAGCCACTAGACTGATAATACAAAATTTGTCACAAAATTTCAACTTTTCGGGGTTTTTTTATTTTAGGTGATAGTGACAAATGCTAGTCTATTTTCAGAGTTTTCGCAGAGAACTGATTGTGATATTACCAGTCTATGATATTGGACATATGATGTAGACTGGCTATATTTACAATTTTACAAATAAAAATTTAAAAAATACTATATCATGGTCTATAAGCTAGTCTAACCTGTATACAAAGTTAACTTAATTGGGCGTTGTCTACTAGCGTTGTACACCTTCTAAAAGTGCAGGTATTTCTTGTGCTTCTTCTATACGTTGATTTTCAGAGTTTTCATAGTTTACCTTATAAATGAGTACGAGCTCGTAGCAGTAGCTTTTATATTGTCGCAGCCAGGTTGTGTTTATTGACCTTGTCAAAATGCCTGAGCACAAGCTCAAGTTACCACGGGCTATATAGAATAGAAAAGGAGTAATAATCTTTTTGAAAAAAATTGAGTGCAAGACCGATTATTTGATGCTCAGTTTATTTAGTCGCAAAAACCAATCAGTTATTTGAGTAAACAAATATCTGGATATTAAATGGATTTATTTTGGAACCAAAATTTATTTAACCGTTCAATGTAGAATTATAATACTTTAATACTTATTCGGTTATTAAGTCTCTTACTGAAATTAGGTTTTTTAGACGACGTGGGTGGTACATATGCAGAAGTCCAGGGAATTAACCAATCTTTTGTATAGTTAGGTGTCTTTGTGTTCGAAGAAGAATGCGTAATGTTCCAATGAATTAACCAGCGTATTGTAGGTGTCCATCTTGCAGTTGTTGTTGAAGGTTTTGTTATGACCGTTGTAGAATATGTGCCATAAGTTTTCTGTGTTGTTCTTGTTGTTGTCGGTTCCGATGTAGATGAGGTGGTTGGTGTCAGTGTAGAAACTGTGCTTGTCTGTTTCATTGATATTTTAGTTGAGCTTGGGGTTACCGGTTTCGGGGTCGTCATTGTTGTGTATTTACTTGTTAGTTTCTGCGTCTCTGGTGATGTCCTTGGTATTGGTGACGCATCAGTAGTGCTTGTACTTGTTTGTTTTGTTGAGGTAAACACTAAAGTCAGGAGTGATTGTTAATACATTATTTAGGCATGTTTTCAATGAAGCAAGTATATTTGAAGTATATGGTCATATATTTATAGAGTAGCATTCTATATTTCATTTAATACATATTATGTACAAATCTAAACAAAAGAATACTTTGAATTCAAGTATCTTGTTTACGTAATGAATTATATTTTATCTATTTATGGTTATAGAGACATTTGCACAATTTATAAAACTGGAAAAACATGGAAGATATTTATCATAAAAAGAAACATCACTTTCATTTATCTTTGGCTGGTATACTTCCATGACATATTTGAATTTGCAGACCATTGTCCCTCTCCACAAACGCCATCCTCAAAACGGAAAATCAGTTGGTTCAAATTCATGCATACACACATGAAAAAAAACACATAAATTAATAATTATGCATTGCCACTTTTTGGTCACTTCTAACGAATAATGAGACAAAAGTTGCATTCTGCCTTGTAACATATTTAAGTCAGTATCTGTCAACATTTTTTTTATTATTTTGACAACTAAAATGTATTCTTACAAGTCCTTGCCTCCAAGTGATGTACGTACGGTTAGATCGTGTCTTCAACATTAGTCTGGTATATTGTTATAATTTTTTAATTATATTAATCTTGCTTTCTGTAAAGCTGCAGTATGACAAAGCACTTTATCTTAAAGTTTATGCTTGGGCGTTTCCGTCTGACAACTGCTTGAAATACATCTACAAAACAGCGTATTGTTTCTAAATATATATGTTTCGTAACAGGACGCTTAACCTATTCTGATGTTTTTGTTCTTCTTTCTTTTTAGTTTTTGTTTCGTTTCACAATTATAGGTCAAATAACAACTTTCTAGCTTTGACGGTAGAAGAAAACCCCAAGTGCCCCGCCTTGGCATTATTTCACCACGAGCGGGCAGGGTGTCAAAACACGTAAAAATGTTGAAACATCAAAGATGACTGATTGTTTCATCAATGATCATATAATTATGGAAGATATTACAAGATTTTTACCTTCATGACCCTATTTGAATCTTGTGTTGCCTACGTTCGGAGAAGTGTAGATTCTTACAAATTAAGTTAATTTGTTTAGTATAAGCTACATGGACAACTTGCAACACTTTGAGATGTTGGGACGTCTAAAAAATTAAAGGAAACTTGCTCTTTGTAACAAGAAAATAATATACCCGTCTCTCATAGACTGTCTGTATTTTATTCTAAGCCACAACGTCTCATGCCATTACAAGGCATTTATAGAGAATGTATTAGGACAAGGTAATCATCTTATTACAATGAAGACTGTACCGATGATTCAAGTGTTAGATTAGTTTGGAATACTGGTTGATGTATATTTATATTAAAGTATATGTACATATACAAATTGATAATTAACATCTTAGTATTGAATCACATACTGCAGAAATAATTTCATTAAAACAACTTACATTTTAGCGTTGTGATCCTTTCGCTCTTAAAATGTCGTTGTGTGCAAATTATTTCGAAATATGAAGGCGGTATATTAATACGTCAGCGCAGTTTGTACATTTAGTTGTCTAATGTTATTTAAAGTGGTGTTATAATGTAATGTTGTCGACATGCAGAAAGTATATACTGGCTAAGCTTTCAAAGCGTATCTTACTAAATGTTCATTCATTATTGCAATCCATCTTCTCTTCATTTTGTTGGTAGATATAGAAGGTTTACAATCATGTTCGTGCATGTATCCGACAGGGCTGGACTTCACATCTGGTGTGCCATATATAGGTGCCGTTGCATTATAATTACACAAGCAATTATATTCTGCATACACTTGGAGACTTAAAAAACATTGTATTACGCCAAAGATGCTTAATGTTGCCCTGAAACAGAATTTTCATACGTGTTATATCGAAAATGATGAAGGCTGGCCTGAAGTAGAATTATCATGAAACGTAGTATTTCAAATGTTGAAGCTTGACCTGAAGTACAATTATCATATAGCGCAGTATTTAAAATGCTGAAGCTTGGCCTGAAGTACAATTATCATAAAGCGAAGTATTTAAAATGCTGAAGCTTGGCCTGAAGTACAATTATCATATAGCGCAGTATTTAAAATGCTGAAGCTTGGCCTGAAGTACAATTATCATATAGTGCAGTATTTAAAATGCTGAAGCTTGGACTGAAGTACAATTATCATATAGCGTAGTATTTAAAATGCTGAAGCTTAGCCTGAAGAACACTTTTCATATAGCGTAGTATTTAAATGTTGAAAGTTGGTCTGAAATAGAATAATCATGTAGCGTAATACTGAAAACAATTGTCTACTTTTTCTGTTTTGAATAGTAACACATTAAAAGTATAATTGTGAATACTAATTTCCAAACACACTTTATTAACAATGGGGCATGATATGTGATACATTTGAAAATATTCAGAAAACCTTGCACATAATGTTAAAGGCATATTAACAAGAACTCATGGCCAATTGAATAATTAAAGTCAATTTATAATAAAACCCAAACATATACTGCTGGTTAGGACATAAGAGAAGCATAGCGATACGTACATATAACAGAAACATGGGTACAAGTAATAGACGTAAGCAAATCAACCAGAAACATGTGGGGAATTTTAGAGCAATAAATTGCTGCCTGGGCGAGAAAAAAAAACATATTCAGTGAAAGTAAGAAACTATTAGAGTCCCAGTAATGTAAGCATAACCCCAGCAAACAACAAATAAACATTTGCCCTGATTCGGTTTTGACAATTGTTGCTTGAATAATTTATCACCAACAAAAAACCACCAAGATCCTATTTTAATCATTGTAAGCAGAAAAGTTATTCTTAATGGTTTGTTAATCTACTTTTCAACATGTGAGTCGTCTTCAATTTAAACAAGAGAATTAACTTACGCACTAGCTAATTCAAAATGTTATTCTTTATTTATCACCTGCACTTTTAGGAGCGTATTTTTAGTTTTTGTAAAACACAGTATTAAACACGCGACAATTAAATACTTTCTAATATAGAAAGTATAGTGTTTAAAGCTTCTGAATAAGTAAAAATAAAAAGAAGTAAATATGTTTGAATACATACATATTGTACTCCATTTAAATTGAAGCCTCAGTTTATCTTATCATATGGCCTAAAATTTACAAACTTGTTGATTCGTATTATAAATAGCATATGTTCTGATGTAGAAAAATCAAGTTAGCCGACACCAGGCCTGTTTTTTTCCTTCAGTCATACTGATATTAATTTAAAAGGAAATTATTACGGCCTTTCGTTCTGCGTCGGCTATTGACTAGCCGAGTGGTAAGTTGAGAACAAGTTATTGTATGAGACTCTTAAATGTTTGATACTTCTATGTTGCATGTTTATAATATGTTTAAACATGGATTAAAATTACTTGTCATTAAAATAAACTAAATTTACATTTAAGGAAGGCTAAGATTTTTTTTAAAAAATGAGCTTTTTGATATTTATGCGTGAAAAAACAGGAAAATATGTGATATCCCTTGGTTTCTTTGCTTATAGTAAAATAGCGTAGTCACAAATCTTGCAACCTTGTTTATGCTACAAAATAATCATAAACCCGCACCTCTGGTGGAAAGAATTTTGTAAAAAGTGTTTCTTCGTGTCAGATATTTTTGTCCAATACCTATTATCCCCAGAGGTGGATTTTATTTTAGACTAAAGTTTTTTCCTTTTTCTCTTAATTGAGCAAACAAGCGCTAAACAGTTTGTAACATTGAAGCCATTTTTATCTTGATCTGATTTTCCTCGGAATTTTAAGTAATAAGTACCACAGATAAAAAAAGTGTAACTGAGTAAGTTTCAAGTAAGTTTTGCTGATGTACAAACCGTTACATTTTCTATTTGACATTCATAATTCACTTCATAAAATGTCATCGTTTACATTTTCTTAATGGTGCATAATTATATTCCTTACAGACAAACCGTCGATATTGAAATAGCATTACGCTTTTTATCCCCCGATAATAAATTCTGACTGGACGTTAATTCTTATCAAATACACAGTTAACAGATAAGATATTTTTGAACTTTACAAAGATTTTGAAGCAATAACGAAACTTTTAAAACAAACCAACAACTTGCAATAAAGACCATGTTTTATGACAGAATAATTTTTCTCCACGTCTTTGTTGCAGTCAGTAGTTTGCACGAAATTATAGATAAAAGAAGAAAAGTATGTTCAACATAACAATCAAACAAATGATTATTAAAAATGCTGCTTTCGCAATTCCATTAACCAGGTCACATATTTTGCGACTTATGGTTTATCTTAAACTGGTCTGAAAGGTTGTCGTTTTCAAAATCCATGTGTCACAATGCAAAAACAAATACACATCCATACTACATGCCGGTGTAAATAAACTGTCCCTGTCGGATATCAATACAAATGTTGATAACAACAAACACATAAACATTTGAATCTATTGCATGGAGTTATTCCTACGGTGAGATAGTTAAACTTTTACTAAGACCACTCTATAGGTGCTACCGGAGTAGTAGTTATTGTTTTTATACATAGATCAAGAATTTGAACATTTGCCATTAAAATGTATAAAACTAATATGAATGTTGAATATTTGTTTCGAAGAAAAAAATAGCATTTAAGGTATTGGACCCGTAATAGAGTAGCTCCCCTTTTTGAAGAGTATTCAATTCCTACCATAAACCTTCTTTGACTGCAATTTTCAAGGGGCGTATGTTCAAACCCCACTGGGACCAAATTTTTTTCTCCATATTTTCCTTTTTTCTAGTACGTTTTTACTTCTTTCAAGACTAATTATGTATGCATTGTACAAAAGTGGAAAATTTTCGTTTTATAAGCGATTTTTTGCTGTTCAATGTGAATTTACCTCTGAATCAGGAAGGGTAGAGTTAGAAGTCTTTAAAGATACTGAGTTATGTGCCGTAAAAGTTCTCTATTTTGCCTTCATTCTTTAGATTACATATTGTGGAAGAAATGCAGGTAGGTTTTACTATTGCCCCAAGGTTTTTTCGAATGAGGTGAGCAAAATTCAAAACAGACCCACAGGATTCGACCTTAATTTTTCAATGTTGGAGTTAGAATTCTGTCTCATTAAATATGTTTACTTGAGGCACCATAGAAAAAATGATTTTACAGTTTTATTTTATGTTTTATAATTGTTTAACAATAGTTTGATGTTTCATTTATCAAAATTAATGCTGTAATGAATTCTCTGCAAACGTTTTAGATAGTAGCCATCACATAGAAATTTGTCTCTTCTTGAGAGTGAGGAAATACCATAAATTATACAAAATTTACAAAAAAAAACGGCACGGTAAAAGTTGTTTAAAATTTGCAACACGGTGTGAAACATGGTCAACTTTAAGAATATACAAAGCCAATGCCATTTTTTAAACATTAGTACTAGGGGTCCAATACCTTAAGTACTTTTACATGACGCAATTGGTAAATATTTGTATTATACTAATGTTATAGAACAGACATGTTAATATATCAATGGAGTTGTTCCGTGTTCCATCACTACTCGCAGGAAATATGTCTTAGTGGAAAGTTTGTCGCCTAAATGGAACGATGCCAATTCTGTTATTTTCCATAATCCAACAAAGGGAGAAATGACGAAAACATTTGTTTCAGTCTGTGATTTTGTAGATCCTGATCTTGTAAGACTTGTATAACATTTTATTTTCATTTCTCTGCAAAGTCACAGTTTTATTTTGTACACAGAGCAAATTAAAAAGATTAAAGAAAAGAATATTGACCATTTGGAAGACAAAACGGCAAAATTGCATTGTCTTTAAAGCGATTTTGAGCAATTCCCGATCAAGCTATATGGACATAGGACACTCTTCTACAAAGACATAATATGACGTGATTACTTTAGGTGCATGATTGGTAAGTATGGATGCCGCCATTATTTTAACACTGCAGTTCTCTAAGCCTATTTTAACATTGCAGTACACCAAGACTTGGAGATAAAGCAATTTGTCTGTAAACGATATATTTTAACAGTGGACATAGAGCATTTCACAAATTATGTGTTCGTTTTCTTGAGCAACTGAGGCTTTCAGGACAAACAAACTGGTACAAAAGAATCTCCCTTTTTTCTTAATGGAGACAGAGCACTTTAAGAAATCAAAATACGGTTTATAAAAATCTAAGGTGAGTTAGTTTCAGTGTCTTTAATTTTTAGAGCATACATCAAAATGTAATTCATCCATGGTGGGAATTGTGGGTTGCTGAAATTAAAATAAAAAACATGATCATTTTAATGCAGTTCACTACTCTGTACTCTGAGTTGAAAAGTGTCCATAGCTGTATTATAATGAAGGCCTTAGGAACTTGTTATTATGACAACAGTATCCATATGTGCCGCGCCATGAGAAAACCAACATAGTGGCTTTGCGACCAGCATGGATCCAGACCAGCCTGCGCATCCGCGCAGTCTGGCCAGGATCCATGCTGTTCGCTTTCAAAGCCTATTGGAATTAAAGATACTGTCAGCGAACAGCATGGATCCTGACCAGACTGCGCGGATGCGCAGGCTGGTCTGGATCCATGCTGGTCGCAAAGCCACTATGTTGGTTTTCTCATGGCACGGCTCAATTGTGTATATAACTTGTCTTATTCTTAACAGATAGATTATCATTAATTCTTTACTTTTTGATTTGAGAGCACTGGATGGCAAAAAGTGAAGGCTCCCCAAGTTAGAGGTAAAATAATCAAGCTGAATTTACAGCCACAATTGAACAATTCTGACATTCAGAAATACGTAAGCTGATTAATCAAGCTAAACTTAAAATGCCGCGTATAGAATTGAATAAATCTTATCATTCTGGAACTAGGGACCTATTTCATGGAATGTTTTGTAATATTTCAAACTCAACTTACGATATTGACAGATGTAGGGACGACGCACGTTTACGTTGTTGGCATTCACAAGAAAACGTCGCTGTAAGTCATCATGAGAACACAGCGAATCATCCCAGAGACCATTGTTCTGCAGCATTACACAGTCCTCGTGTTTATGCTGAAGATGATTGTTCTTCCTGTTTGGATTCCAATTTGAGTAGGTCAATCTGACTCCTGAATAACCAAACATTATAACCACTATGATATATTTACCGACTTCTTTTGTCGTTATGTATTTGTTATTTATTTGTTACTATACATAATTAACAATCTCTATTGATGATATTTTACATACTAACTAACACTAAAAATAGTTGCCAACCTGTGCGGATATCTGTTTGTTGATTTTTATCTACTGTCAGTATATTGTTTATAATTTCTTTGAGCAAAACAATCCCCTGTGCGATGATTGTATCAAATTAATATAATTTCAGAAATATACTATACAGTCATGTTCTTTCATGAGCATAATAGAAGCAAACAATATCACATGTGGTGGAATTTATTTAAGCTGTAATAATGTTTATCAAAATATATTTATCAATATATCTATATGACTCCCTTTATTATAAAGGACGAATTTACAAGCAGTTACATTGTATTTAATGTTCATGGTAGTTACTTTTCATTCCGGTAGTTTATGAACTTTGAATAGATTGTAGAGCGCGTAGATAGTGAGGTAGAAAAAGTATTCAGGTCTAACAGTACTACAAGGATTAGCGCGTGTAATGGCGAGGCATGTCTATGAAGACGAACATTTTGCTTTGGGTAGCCAGGGGTCAAAATTAATGCTGATTTTTGTTTAAATTTCAATGCGGTTGTATTTTTTATATCATAGGTAGAACAAAGCTAGATCATGTTGTATTTAGTAAAGGCAAGCTCGATTTGTGTGTGAATAGTTATACCAGGACAGACCAGTATGATTTTTTTGTAATTTTGCAATAACAAAATATATAAGACCCCATTTTTCTGTTCAGTTTATTTTGTACTCTGAAATAGATCTAGCTACGTACGTCAGCTCTATTTTATGTAAATATACTTGGAGTAATATCAAATGTGTGTAGGTCCATCATGTACATGTTGAAGTGAACAGACGTCAAATGATTTTAACATAATTCTGACTTAGTTGGGAATTGGTGCTGACCTTGTAATTTGTAAAACTATCTCCTTGTACTTGCATTTTATCTTGTTTGACGTTGTTTAATACTAGACTTTGGTTGAATAATTTTGTAAGAATTTTAAATGTTTAATTCGTCTATCGCAAACTGGTTTTCGGGATATGTATCTTTACAAACGCCTTGTATTTTATAAAACACTTTACAGCTGAACACAGTCTGTTATCATAATGGTAAAATGCTGAAACTGCTTCGGGAGGAAAATCCCAAATTAATTCAAAGACAATTTTACATGCAAACTCGCCTTCTGTTTATCTTGCTCTTTGACATTAATATGACTAACATGTATTTGCCTAGCACTCAAACTGGTATTGGACACCAAGACCCGTCTGCATAAAAAATATGAACTAAATGCAGTATCTGCATTGTTACCAGAGTCCCAAGCAAAATGTTCTTCTCTGTCAATGTCTTGTAAGCCAATCCATAAAAAGCGATGGTTTCCAACTTCACGGAGAAAATTCATAATAAAATTCTGGATGTCCTCGGTGTAGATTTCTAGAAGCTCCCCACCATGTCCAAGCCTATTCCAGCAGTCCGTCTCCGCATCGTACCAGTTCTAATAAAAATAATACTTCTTGAAATAAACTGTTTAATATACGAAGGAGTTTAGTACATATTATTCGCCGGTCCCTACTTTGTTCTGTACTTGACACATGTGTACTGGGCTAATAAGTAAACTTTCAAAATAAATATGTGAACACTAATTTCTTAAGTCATGTAATAAAACACTTACTGACCAGGAAGCCATTCAATAATTTAACTCGCGGTGGTTTAACACCCGGCTAAACTTTTGGACAAATGAGTCCTGCTGATATTGGAACAAACGTTGATCAAGCGGCAAAACGATTGGCGTGTTCTGTTTCCTTTTCAATATTAAAAACCACTAACAGTAGAGATAATATTTGAACAGTATCAATCCAACTTAAATGTATTTTATTTACTGAAAACAGAAAAAGGGTGTATATTAATAAGGGTATAGTCTGTTGCTTGGCCGAACTTTTATCTAATATATTATAAACATTTATAGAATATTCAGAATTGTACCTTAGAATTGTGGACAAGCTCGTAGCAATGACTTTTAAATTGTCTCAGCCATTTTGCGTCTTTTGACCTTATCAGGATGCCTGGGCATAAGTTTAAATTACCGTGAGCTGAAATACAGAAAGAGAAAATGATTTTTCAAAACAACTGACGGACTTATACATAATTCTGACTATTGAGATTTTACAAATCCATTACATCTGCGTTTGGTTACCGTTTGTCTGGTTGTGTAAACAATCATTTTTCGAAATAGTCCCTCATTTACTCTTACTGTTATCAATGTTTCATTATCATACTTAAGTTCTGTATGATTGTAAATATATAATATTGAGCAGATACAAAGTCTCTTACTAAGATGAGGTTTGTGTAGGAGGTGAATGGTGAATAGGTGTTGATGATTTCCATTGGTACGTAGCCAGTGCTGTGTGAAAATGATGTGGTGTTTCTTGGTGGTGTAAGGGCCAAAGTGCTGTGTGTGTTCCTGGGTGGAATTAAATAACCAGTCCGATGTAGTCGACCATCCTGAAGTTGTACATGTATGTTTTGTTCTGGCAGTCGTAGAATGTGTGCCAGAAGTTTTCTGTTTGGTTGTTCTTGTTGTTGTTGGTTTCGGCGTCGTAGTAGTAGTCATTGTTGTTGTCGGTTTCGGTGTCGAAGTTATGGTTGTCGGCTTCGGTGTCGTAGTTGTGGTAATTCGCTTTGGTTTCGTTGTGGTAGTGCTTGTCGTTGTCGGTTTTGGCGTCGTTGTGGTAGTGTTTGACGTTGACGGCTTTGGTGTTGTTGTGGTAGTGTTTGTCGTTGACGGCTTTAGTGTAGGTGTGGTAGTGCTTGTCGTTGACGGCTTTAGTGTAGTTTTGGTAGTGCTTGTCGTTGTCGGTTTCGATGTCGTTGTTGTGCTCGTGCTTGTCTGTTTTGTTGAGGTAAACACTAAATTTAGGATTGATGGATAGTGATAAATTTAGACATAATGCTAAAAATATGATTGGTTGAATATTGATATATTGGACAATTGCATACTACTGTAACATACTATCAATGAGGGAGTACCGGCTATGCATATACCCCCATAATTTAACATTATGTTTCGGTATCTTGCATTGTAATTTTATCTAGACTACGCAGACTATTAAAATTTAATTCATTGTAAGGAGAGGACAACCGTAGGCTGACATAGCTTTTTGTTAAATACCTTAACGTCTATTTTGTCAATATTCGCTGCATGTCATGCATTACTGAAATAAAAATATATTTAAACAAATTGATGATTAGATAGGCATTTATCACGCACACGACTTTATGTTGAACAGAATAACAATACAAAAACATTGAAAAATTGATAGGTACATGCTATGTTTATTCGTTTACCGTTAAAAAGCAACATCCACTTACATTTATCTTCCTCTGGGATACTCCCGGGACAGACTTGCATTTGCAGTCCACTGTCTGTCTTCACATACGCCGTCTTCAAGAGAGAAACATTATCTCAATGTTTATCATTTCTGAATTTCGGACGAACGCCACGTGCTAAGCATATTAGTCACAATATTTAAGTCTTCATGAACACATTTCATTTCGATAAAGGTACATTTGTTTGCTGTTTTTCTTTCTCTGTTTTTATGATATACAAACGGTAAGAGTGAAAGATTTCGCTATTTAAAGCAAAACTTCAAACGTATGTCGTTTAATCAATTTAGACAAATGAATAGGTATGTTTTCAACGACTGCATGTTTAAGTATTTAATACAATTCTTACTAAATGTTCAGTCATGTTTAAGTTTTTAATACGATTCTTACTAAATGTTCATTCATGATTGCAAACCATGTTTCTTCCAATTTGTTAGTAGATACAGCAGGTTTACAGTCGAATTCGTACATGTACCCGACCGGACTAGAGTTTTCAGATGGTGCGCCATGCATTTCAGTCTCCACACGGTAATTACACAAGCAGTTGTATTCGGCATATACATTCAAACTGAGAACACATAGTGTTATGCCAATAATGCTGAAGATTAGCCTTAAACAGAAACATTATATAGTTAGTCCTGACAATATTGGTTACCTGAAATACATACATGTAGTGTTATACCATTGGCCTGAAATGAAACCAAATTATGATATACGTTACCTATAATGCTGGAAAGTACCCTTAAATAGAATAATATCATGCAGTGCAGAAGACAAGGCTGGACTACAAAAAATGTTAAAACAGAGTGTAATACGATGATGACAACTGGCCTAAAAAGTAATCACCACAAAGTGAAATTACTGATAATGCTAAGAACTGACCTGAAATCGTGTCGGCACAAAGTGGAATTACTAATAATGCTAAGCACCGACCTGAAATTGAGTCACTACAAATTACAATTACCGGTAATACTAACGATTAGTCTGATAGAGTGTCAAACAGTGCGATTGCCAGTACTGCTTAAGACTGGCCTGAAACTGAGTCATCGTTAAGCGCATTTATTGATGAAAAACGAACATGAAAGAGAGTCATCATATAGCGTTACTGTTGGTCTTGCCAAAAACTGTCCTCAAACATATCATCACAAAATGTAGTTACTGATAATACCGAAGGATGATATAAATTAGAATCACTCCAAAATGCAACTATTGATAATGCTAAAGATTGGCATAAAGTAGAGTCACCTCAAAGTGCAGTTGCTGATAATGCTAAAGATTGGCAATATAATAGCGTCAACACAAGGTTTACTTGCTGATAATGCTATGGATTTGTCTGAATTAGAATCACCACGAACGTAAGTTACTGGTAAAGCTAAAGATTTACATAAAATACAGTCAACACAAAATGCAGTTACTGACGATACTGGCGACCGACCTAACATAGAATCACCACAAAGTGTAGTTACTGATAATACTAAACACTGGCATGAAATAGAATTAGCACAGAGTGTAGTTAGTGATAATGCTAAACACTGACATGAAATAGTCAACATAAAGTGTAGTTACTGATAATGCTGAACACTGTCATAAAATAGAGTCAACACAAAGTGTAGTTACTGATAATGCTAAACACTGGCATGAAATAGAGTCTACACAAAGTGTAGTTACTGATACTTCAAAACCCTGACATAAAATAGAGTCAACACAAAGTGTAGTTACTGATAATGCTAAACCCTGACAAAAAATAGAGTGTAGTTACTGATAATGCTAAAACAAATCAAGGATAAATATCAAACAGAGAATGCGCCGTTCCAAGAACGCACCACCACAAATGTTAACCCAGCACGCGGACGCGCACACGAACAAAATACACACACTCCTACATAAAGCAAACACACTAACACACACTCTCACACAAAGCAGACACACTAAGACAGAACGAACAAACAAAGGAATACAGTGGGGCCCGCCTTGGAACGGTCAGTGGCAAAACCACCACTGGGGAGCTTAAACCGGTTTATGGTACGCACCCAACCTCAGTCTTACCCCCACCATGTTCCAAAGACACCTGACAGTGTATATAAAAGTAATCCCCGCCAGGTGAATCTCTAACACACGTAGTGGAAACAAAAAGGCATGGCATGTAAAACACAAAAATGCTCCTGTATAATTATATAAAAAGCAAACCTTTAGAACCATAAACGTATGTACTCAATGCCTTTGCAGAAGACACAGCATTGGGAAAAACACTCTTAAGGGCCCGACGAAACAGGCCAGAAGACAGATATCAAAACAGTTCAGTCCTGGTGAGATTTAAAAAATGCTTATCATAGAGTCCTCTCCCTCTTCCGTCAGACACAATCGAAGAGGGAAGCGTATTGTCCAACTGTAAACGGGTTGAACACTAAACATGCGGTATGTCTCAAAACAGTAAGGTCGTAACCACTTTTATAATTTTACCAAATACAGTTGGAAAATTACCATGACCCAAGATCTTAAGAAGTTTGTAAACCACATCCCCATAAAAACGGGTTTTGAAATACCTTCTCGCAAAAACTTGCATGAAATAGAGTACAAGTACAAAGTACAATTACTGATAGTGCTAAAGACTGGCGACCGACCTGACATAGAATCACGACAAAGTGTAGTTACTGATAATGCTAAAGGCTGTATGAAATAGAGTCAACACAAAGTGCAGTTACTGATAATGCTCAACACTGGCATGAAATAGATTCAACACAAAGTGTAGGTACTGATACTGCTAAAGACTGGCGGCATGAAATAGAGTTTCCACAAAATTCAATGACTGATAATGTTAATGCATGGAACCACAAAGTGGTTAATGATAATGATAATGATAAAAATTGGCATGAACTAGAGTCATTTTACTGTGTAAGTGCCAGTGTTAGCGTCACCACAAAGTGAATATGCTATAAGATAGAAGGTATTAAATGCCCCCGCTACTATTTTCTCTGTGTAACTTACAATTTATAACATATTGTATCAGCATTTCTAGCACCTCACCTGCTGCGAGACTACCTTGTCTTGAAGGCAAACATAAAATATCAAAAAGAAAACAATATAGGGTTGACAATAACGCGATGAAACCATGGCCACGTGAGACACGTGATGAAAATGCTAATATTCAGAAAATACCGACTTTCACTTTCACTTTACCAAACAGCTTCGACTCAACTTTTGAAGTATATAACGTAGCTTAAAATCACTCGCAGGCATTCCTCTTTACAAATATGCATAAATAAAGCTTATATCTACCATGAAAGTGGCATTTATTGGGCGGGAACATTGCACTATATATTGATATGGACTACATTCGACCACGGAGGCATATCCGGCGAATTACTGCCTTCATGCCAATAATTCTAAAGACTGACCTGACACACGCACCATATAGTGTAATTGTTAGCAGGGAATTTATCCACGGCGCGAAGCGCCGGGGATGAAAATCCTCGAGACGGTAACGTCCGTATATAGTTATTCGTCTTTGTTGTCTGCATATACTGAGGCAATTCTTTCGATGTTTTCCTGTTCCGGTTTATGTACACACCGCAGACTGGTTGTCTGCATGAACATCCGAGCACCCCGAATCAGTCACAGAAATTCATAAATCGCGCCAACATGATTCTTTTACATCTTTTCGTAATGAAAACTGTACATACAACTGAAAATACACTTTTAAAACAGAGCGAGAACGCTGTGAATGACTTCACCGTTACGGCTTCTCGTAAATTTTGCAAAGTATGATATTCGCTGTAAGAGGTATGATGACACTAATTGTAAACTTCACTGTTTGGAGCGAAGTTTCACTTCCTTTTGAGTGTTGAATATTTCTTTGTAAGTGGCTATAAAAAAGATAAATCCCCATGCTAGGCGGTGCCTTAATTCATATTATAGTCAGCATATAGTGTAATAGCTAAAGCAATTAAGCCTCAGAGGTGTTATATGCTGTCACAGATCTCTGATCTGAAATGAGTCCCATATTGATACCTAACCAGAAATCGTGTCAGAAATCTGTCACGCTATAATGTCATCAAATCAAATGCCACAGACTCACCTTTTACTTTAATATATATTTAATCCAGCTTTCGTTTGATCCTACATAAAATGAACCACGCAACACCAGTTGAAAACGAATTATACACAAAAGTTTCAAATCGGTTCTTCTGTCTGCAATGTTTTGCTCACCACACAGTTGTCGCATGACAGAGGTACTCAACACTAGCGTTAAAGAATTGTTAATTATGGAAATATTTGTGAATTTAAACTTTCTACGGTATGTTTTTATGACCTTTGTTAAATGCTTATATTTATAAGCCAATTTAATTCATTCAATGAAAAAATGCTGATCCTGATATTCAAAATTAACCAAGTGCTAGGAACGTCTCACGACGTCGTCAGTTCCTCACGAGAGTCAGTGCGCAGATGTTGCGTTGCGGTTCGACCTGGTTAAGTAAACGAATAGGGTTACGTCATAACTTAATAGACGCGGACATCAGAATACGTTACGTTATGGTCGCCAGAACTAATAGTGTAACTGTTGCTATTGCTGAAGACTGGCCTAACATTGAGTTACCACAAAGCGCAGTTACTATGTAATTATGCTGCGGATTTGCCTGCAATGATGCTTTAAATTGGTAGAAAATATAAGATGCCAGTCTAATAAGGAATCACCACAGAGTGTATTATCATTAGTGCTTAAAGTCGACCTAAAATAGAATGATTGCTCAGTGTAATACAAAAGGTATTTATGGTTATCATGAAATAACATTGCCACATAGTGTAAAACAAAACAAATGGAAATTTGTCTGAAATAGAATCGCCATATAATTAAATACTACTAAACACCAAACTACTAGAATGTCGGTCTTAAATTCAGATATGTCTTCCGTGATTTTGTTCCTGTACCATTCACTTGAATACTAATATATTACATAACCCTTTGCTTCTGTTCAAAATACCCTGGCCAATGTCAGTACTTAACGTGAATACGCAGTTTCATACTATTGTTACATATAATGAAACCTGACACGCCAATCTGTTCGTATATTTTATATGCTAAATAATAAGAAGTGGACGTCATTTACGCCATTTGAACATTTGGATATAACGTGTTTGTCATACCTCAATACATAAGAAAAGCTTGCAACCAAGAACGCACTCTTTCGGTAGTTATCACGTTTAGGCTAAGAACAAGTCAATAAAATACCAATACCAATTCGTGACCATAAAGTCCTGGAATACTATGCAACAGTGCAGCGGCACGTATTTGAAAGAGTGACATAAAAGGACAGTCACTATGGATATTACCAGGCAAAAACGGCGTATGCAAAACAGGAAGCAGAAATATGTTGGGAGATCTTGGAACAATCATTCTTCAGCCCATTTCATTCGTGTTTGAAAGGTAATGAAAAACCATATAAATTCAAAGCTAATAATATGAAAGATAAAACAAAGATTCTCAAAAATGTATCAAATTTTACAAAGGAACATGGAGATTACCAAAAATGTAAACATAACCTCACAATACACTTTACAAAGCTAGCCGAGATGCACTAAGTCTTGGTTTGCTCCTGATTTCCAGATTTGGCTATTGTTGTCAGTTCACATGTAAAGGCATATACATCAGTATGCACATTATGATTATATATTTTCTAACATAGAAAAGATCGTATTTTAAACTTTTATATGACAGAAGTGAATACATTTGTATGCATACTAACATGTTTTACTCCATGTAGAAATGAAATATCAGGTTATCTTATCACGTTGTCCAACACTTCACAAAACTATAGCTATTTGTAGCACAGGTCAAATTGTAGAAATTGTACATATTCCGATGTAATCGAGTCATGCTTAACTTACTAGCCAAACAAAGCCTCTCTATTCATAAACAATCAATCTGAATATTTAAATGCGTATAATTATGAAATTCTTTAAAATGCTGGGCCTATTCGTTTCAACCAACCCGGGACCCGCCGGTCACTTGAATGTCGAGAAAAATTGCCCGCCGGTTTATGAATGAACAAACGATCACATGAGCTGCAAGTAAAAAGTAACAACTTTTCTACTTTTTTACGCTTTCCATGTGTGGCATATTCCTTGTGGCTGGTATTAACGCAAGGTTTCAGAAATCTGCATTTTGAAGCCCAACGATTTCGGTTTGTTTGGCAATATGTATCTATCATTATGCTACAGATAATTATAAGGCATAAATTAATGTAAGGTTTCTACATTTTAATCAGATACACTTGTATATTTTATTACTGGCTTTTCTTAGATCTTAAAAGTAAAAAGAAGTATAAATTGAGCTACAAACATAAAATATATACATATACAAAAACATATTAAGTGACCTATGTTAAAATTCTGCTCTACGCAGTGATATGAAAAGGTAAATGTATGGGTCAGTTTGCGGAAGGTTGTACAAAGAAATGGGTTTTAGCAGGCTATTGAAAGCGGCCAGCTTCCCTAATTCTGACGGGATGGGAGTTCCAAAGCTTAGGAGCATTGAACGAAGAGTTATAATTGCTATACATCACGGTTTTAGTCTTTTGATCTTAGTATTCTGACCGGTCTATACACTTCTATCATATCCCTTATATAAGAAATGGATTGATTGTGTGGAGCCCTAAAGGTGTGGGTCAGAACCTTGTACTGTATCCTGTATTTCACTGGAGCTCTTCAGTACCGGTGTAATATGATTGTGACGGGCTGTCTTAGTGATGACCTGAGCTACTGTGTTCTGGATATGATGCACTTTGCCAAGTGTGCTGATTGAAATACCACTAAACAAGGCATTACAGTAGTCTCACTTCGAGGTAAACAGGCAGTTGATAATGGTCGGAGTGGCATCACTGGTAAGGTACCATCTGATGTGACGAATTCCGTGTAATTGTGCATATCAACCCGGCACACAGAGTTGATCTGCAGTTTCATATCCATACTGTTGTTTAAAACTGCACCAAGATTCCTTACACGTTTCGTTGATTTATCACAGTCACCAGCCTTCAGTGAGACGTCCTTAGTGAACTTTGAGTTACGCTTTGATAAGAATAACATTACCTCTTTGTTATCACCATTGAGCTTCAGCATGTTGCGATGCATCCTGAAGACAATTGCAGCCAGGAAACTCTCGATGTGGCGCAAAGCCTCGCTTCTAGCCAAAGCTTCCATCGGCTTAAAGGACAGGTATAATTCAGAGTCATCGGCTGGCAAATGATGAAACTGTCCATAACGTTTGTATACGGCACCATGATATAGTGCTTTGATTCTTCTCACTAATGACAGTTGAGAATATTATGTATTCTTCCCAATTAAATGTCAGTAGACTTACACAGATGAACAAGGTTTCGCCGTGCCCTTAGCGGTGTTTCTGTTGTTGTCCTGCATTGCTATGTGGTCTTAAATAAATATTAGTCTTTTACACAGCCGTACAAGTACTTTTGTAGGGTTTCGTTTCTGGGCGGCTGCGTTCTTTGAACGAAAGTATTCCTTCTGGATATTCGTCCTTTCTTATATATTGTATATAATCTTTGTCTGCCAACGTGAAATAGCAATATTCTGAATTTTGTCGGGTTTTTATGGATAAAATTGAAATTGAAGTTCCGAAATTATGCATAAAGATGTGACATCTCATTTACCTTAATGTGCACATATCAGCTTAGGGTACATTTGGCCAGGCTCAAAACTCTAGGTCAAATTAAACAGTTTACAATTCAAATGTGTTTTAATGTGAACTTCGATGGGTCTTTTTTTCATTTCACATGATTTTTATAAAAATTATGTTTTTTGTATTTCAAACTGATTATTTGTAAAAACCCTTTTTTCTGGAGATCTACTGTACAAAAGCTGTTCAACTTTTAATTGAACGCAAGGAAATTGATGTTTTTGAAGGACTGGCATGCAGAGAATTTCGAAGTTGGTGCATTGCTCTGTTTTGTTCATTTCAATATCGTATAGATACATGTACTTTGATTCGAAAAATTCCAATTTTCCAAGCTTGCACGAGCGAAAAACGGGGATATAATTATTAGAGCAAAACTTTAAACGACTTTTTACTACGGCAACGCATACAGTTCTTTAGTCAATCGCTCTTGTTATTGCAAAAGTGAGCTACCGACATAATGAAGTTGGGAAGTTCTCTCGTAGCAACAAACGTTGGCAGAGTATTGGAAAATGTAAAAGCGGATTTTGAACCTATCAGCGTAGGCAGTTTTACTTCAAAAAGGTTTACAACGATCCTGCGAAACTGAAGATGTGTGATTCTTTTGCTGAAAGATATATTGTCTGGGTTGTAGTCTCATTTCAAGGCAATACTGAGATTTCTATTGTCAAAACGTGAACCAAAGCGAACTAAAATACAGAGAAGGTTTTAACGCTTTTGGACGATTAGGGACTGTTGTCAGTAGATTTTTCTAACTACATTTTGTATTTGGTTTTCCATCAAGACTGAGCATAAACAGACATAGGCTATCTTAAAACGAAGAAAAGCAATTTCATAGCACCCGAGTATTGTTTGTTTTGTGTTTAGTTTAGTTTTTTAACAGCATTTCAGCTATATAACGGCGGACATTTAACCTAAAAGTGTTACTGGAATCTGTACCAGTACAAACCTGTTCTGCGCTAGTATCTGCCAACCTCTCTACATGAATCAGAGGTGTGGAGGACGAAACATTTCAGACATTTTGTTTTATCAAATCGTCACGAGAGACATAGGCTTCGCCCGAGGATCGAAAGCACGATCCCGCTTTCCATACATGCACTTTCCCTATTGATTTTAGAGGGACAGGTTCCCAGGGAATGAATTCAAAAGTTTCTGTATGCAGCCCCAAGGGCTTTTGATATCTAGTGAATCCTTAGACGACTGCATGAGTTTATTAGCTCACCTGAGCAATGCTCAGGTGAGTTTTTGTTATCGTTCAATGTCCGGCGTCCGTCTGTCTTCTGGCGTTTATCGTCTGTCGTCTGTTTGTCAACATTTAGCTTGTGTATGCGATAGAGGCTGTATTTTTCAACTGAATTTCATGAAATTTTGTCAGAATGATTACCTTGATGAAATTTAGGCCAGATTAGAAAATGGGTTATCTGGGTCAAAAACTAGGTCACTAGTTTAAATCAAAGAAAAACCTTGTGTATGCGATAGAGGCTGTATCTTTCAACTGATCTTCGTAAATTTTGGTCAGAATAATTATCTTGATAAAATCTAGGCCAACTTTGAAAATGGGTCATCTGGGGTCAAAAACTAGGTCACTAGGTCAAATAAAAGAAAAACCTTGTGTATGCGATAAAAACTGTATTGTTCAACTGATCTTCATGAAATTTGGTCAGAATAATTGCCTTGATGAAATCTAGGATGTTTGAATTTGGATTATCTGGAATCAAAAACTAGGTCAAATCAAAGAAAAACCTTGTGTATGCGATAGAGGCTGTATTTTTCAATAGATCTTCGTGAAATTTAATCAGAATGATTGGCTTGATGAAATCTAGGTCGAGTTTGAATATGGGTCATCTGGGGGTCAAAAAGTAGGTCACTAGGCCAATTCAAAGAAAAACCTTGTGTATGCGATAAAAGCTGTATTTTTCAATTGATCTTCATGAAATTTAATCAGAATGATTGATTTGATGAAATCTATGTAGAGTTCGAATATGGATCATCTGGGGTCAAAACCTAGGTCACTAGGTCATATCAAAGAAAATACTTGTTTAAACTCGAGATCACAATTTTGGTCCAATCCTAATGAAAATTGGCCAGAATATTTGTTTCCATGAAATCACTAGGTCAAACATGTTTACAAATTACACTGTTATGTTGTATTTCTCAGGTGAGCGACCTAGGGCCATCTTGGCCCTCTTGTTATAGACAACTTTTATTCTACTCAAAGCGTTTTAGGCTGATTCATTACCGTTATGGATCTCCATTTGAACCCTTGTTTCATCACAATACAGGTCACTGAACATATATGTATGTTTGTATTCTGTTCAATTGTACGTGGAGTATATTTCGTATAATGATACCATATGAAAAATGCAATAAACATTGAATTACACTTTGATAACCAAAGAGGGACTTGATTCCTAAGATGTCCCTACGTTTCCTACAAATTGCTGACTTACATGAAGTCTATCTGTGGACTACGTTAAAGTTGATGATTTTATCGGTAATTTAAGGTAACGGACCCGTATTGACAGTCAGTAATATCCGTTCATATAAGTATTCTCCACGTGTGATTTCAGCAATATCCGTTCGTATACGTACTCTCTACGTGTAATTTCAGCAATATCCGTTCGTATACATACACTCCACGTGTAATTTCACCAATATCCGTTCGTATACATACACTCCACGTGTAATTTCAGCAATATCCGTTCGTATACATACACTCCACGTGTAATTTCAGCAATATCCGTTCGTATACGTATTCTCTACGTGTAATTTCAGCAATATCCGTTCGTATACGTACTCTCCACGTGTAATTTCACCAATATCCGTTCGTATACGTATTCTCTACGTGTAATTTCAGCAATATCCGTTCGTATACATACACTCCACGTGTAATTTCACCAATATCCGTTCGTATACGTATTCTCCACGTGTAATTTCGGCATTTTCCGGTTGTTATGAAAAATAATTTTCTGTTATGACCGAATGATGCCGAAATCGCATGCTGGGGATACGTTATCGCACACGGAAATTGTCGATTATCATTGCGGTCCATTACCTATTTAAATTACAGGGAAGGAAAACATTCGCTTTTAAAACTTACTGTTAAGTTTATTCATACGAGTAGTCATGATATAACATATATTGTATGAAAGCACTAGTCTTAAAGAAGTATCACATACTGAAAAGAAACACATTTAATTTACATCTAGTAAGCTTTGACATGCATTTAATGTTTCATCACTTTCCTACTTCTAATACTGATTGGTAAAATAATCGGTACAAAATCTTTTTGTTAGACAAAACAAAAAGTAAATTAATCAAATAAGCCTACATATATCATTGTTAGTTCCTAAAGTCTAATGGTACTACAGAATATAGCCACTGTGTTTAATGTTCGTATTGTTATAGTATTCTACTGAAGTCTGTTCGTTGTACGCTTTGTTCTTATACTTCTTATCACGTTTCTAAAATAGGCCGTTTAGAGTAGGATTTTGTAAAAACTATTTCATATTCTTTCAAAATAAAACTAAAGTAAGACATAAGTAATTTGGAATTTAGAACATACATGTAAGGATGAATATAGATGTACAAATCTCAAAATATCTATTGCCATTTACCTCATTCCTACCAATACCTAAAGCTTCAAAAGTTTTACGTCAAGCACTTACTCTAGTACGGTAAGATTTTAGCATCTACTTGCATACATGAAATGATATAGGAATTACTGCATAATTGATTTTAATTTACTATTTTCATACAAAAGCAGAAAATAAGAATATACTAAGATTCTCAAGGTATAGGACCGGTAATGCCAATCGGGAGAGTACGTTTTCTTTGTTTAAGATTCGAAGAATGACTAACCAGAATACGTTATCAAATTTGATTACCATGACAACAGAGTACTAGTGAAAGAGAGATATTGCTCAAAAAGGATCTTTGAAAAAAAGACAATATAAAAAATACAGTGTAAACCCTTGCTTTTCTTGTATGATTTTCCCGTGTTTTGCCAGTACTGGAAAAACTTGTCTTACACATGAGGGTGTAAGATGACTCATGTGCTGTAATTTATGAATGAATGCGTAAATTCATACGCTACCTATGATAAAAAGTGCTGAAAAGAAAAAAAAATATTTGGTTTACCTCATTTTTTTTCTATCAGTCGAACTATACGGTATATGCAAAAAAAGAATTTGTCACTAGTTGAAGGTGCTGGTGGAAATATCAGGCTCTCGGTAACTGTTTTATGGTAACTCGGCAGTGCCTCGTTACTGCCTGAACCGTAAACTCTCGGACACCATATTTCCATCCACACCTTCAACCAGTGATATATTCTTATAATGAGTTTAATTGAGCAGAATATATCGTATGACTGTGTTCGAATGCAAACGCTGACAACACAAATGAAACATCTACATAGCAGGCATTTACGTTTGCAACCTTTCTGTTGTCAATACTTTAAGACCACTATATTTAGCTTGATACAGAATGAATCAACAAACTAGAGCTGCTTTTGAGAAAAGCGCAAGTCTCCCACAACTTTCTAATCATCTGAATAGTAGTATATGAGTCAACCACACACCAAGACCTCAACTGCCTTATCAGACTTTCAGTGCTTTGATTATCAAAAAACAAGTTTCAAGGGCCATAATTCCGAAGTGCCTGTGCCGATTTGGCTAGTTATCGAACTTACCCGAGGACATATTGGCAAACACATTTTGATCAAGTTTGGTGAAGATCGGATGAGAAATGTTCGACTTAAGAGTGCGGACAAGGTTTGTGACAGACACACAGACTGACAAACATACAGACAGGAGTAAATCAATATGTCTCCCACACAACTGTGTGATAGGAGACATAATAAAGCTACAATATAAAACTTAGTTGCAGAAGAAGTATTTCAAATGTTTATCACAGTGTATATAATTATACTATCACAGGGGTCTTCTCAGAAATGTGTTAATTCTACGTAATTTCCGTCTTCACGTAAACCTTTCTGTGCTCGCTGACGTTACGTATCTTTTTTTCTCAGTTCGAATTCTTCTGTGATTCCGAAAGACTGAAAAAATGAAGAGTAAAGTTAGAACTTATCTACAAAGCCGAATGATATAAAATGAGTGGTTAAGGCTGTTGTTGCTGTCTAGCTGACATGCTGACAGTTCATTGTTTGTACCTTTAATATTTGCTGCTTCAAGAGATGTTATGATCTTAGCTTTCTTAATGTTTTGGGCGGACAACACAACAAAACAAAATGTATACATGAAGGTATGCACTGCTACAAAAGAAATACAACAGTTCTAATATCCTGAATAGTTTCTCTAAATTTTCAAAGTTGAGTTCTGTAGCAGATATTATGCGGGGTTTCCACTGCCTCAATTGTGTCGATTAACTTTTAGAAAGTCTATAACACTAGTTTGGCATGCTTGAAGTATATATCCACAAGGCTCCTATGGTGTAATAGTAAATTCATGCAAACTACAATGTACTATCTATTGATCATTACAAAAGCAGCTATTACAACTACCTTTAATATTTCCATACCCCATGCTTATCTTAACAGTATTAAGGTAGTAAAATGTAGTGAGTATAAAATTATATACAAGTATATTGTATATCAAATTCGTAAAAAATCGTATCTACTAGTTCAACTCAATTCCATGCACTATCGTATTGCTGAAAGCAATGTTTGAATAAAATGGTGATATACAGATTTGCTTCACATACTTTGCTCAAATGCTTCACACGCCGATATAACCTGGAAATATTTACATTTTACTCCATTTTAGTACAGGCTGCCATTTTTACCATTTATTTACTAGTTACTGATATCCTAGAATCATTCTGTGATATCCTTAATTCATTTTATGGCATTCTTAATTTATTTTTTGATATCACTATTGTTAATGATAAATATAGTGTATTCAATGATGTCACTAAGTTAAATTATAATTTTCAATATATCTTTAAAGCATTTTGAAATACTCTAGATTTAAAGATATCATAAAATCTTAAATTAGAATATCTTACATTTTTAAATATGAATATTTTTTATATTTTTTAATTCTATTTGATGATATCCTAAATTAAGACCTTGTTTTAAAGACTCTAAAAATGTGAAATTAATTAACCATGAATTAACAAACAAACAGGTATTTTAACATAAACTGAAAGTTGATAATCTAAAGAATTTTCACTGGTTTTAATTGTTGATAAAGCTCCCATGTGAATTGAACGGTTATTCTTTACGAAACATGTGTGAATGTCAGTGAACAGACGCCATATTTGTAAATCCTTACCCATGAATAGAAGGTCGCTGCTCCAGCACTTATTATCACAATGTCCTCTATGTTGATGTTTTTCAACAAAGCTTTTGTCCGGCTCACTGTGTCCTCCTTCAGTTTGTTTACATCAAGTTCCTGGATTCTTCTTTTCAGAGATACTTTCCCAGTCTTACCAATCAGAGCCTGAACATTTCTCCAGTCCTAGAGTGGATTAAGATATTACGATTATTTTAGAACATCCTTCAAAAATCATGAATGGGAACTGAGAAATGCTTAGATATGCTTACCGTGGGTGGACGGATAGCTCAGTGGTTTGCACTCTGGCCTTCCAATCCTGAGGTCGGGGGTTCGATCCTCGGCAGCTACTCGGGAATTTTCAGAAATGCTTTTCAGTGTTTCCTACCCAACTAGAGGTGTACTGGCCAGGAACCCAGGCAATCCTTGCGTGTATCAGTGCTATACACCGGACACGTTAAAGAACCAGGCTGTCTATTCGCAACGAGCTAGGCTAAGTTAGCCAGACAAGCCTGTGTCTGATTTCTGATCTCTCTGTCGTGGGGGCTTTGTTTCACTCTGTCCCTCTGGTCAGATCGCTCTGTGTCTCTACTAGTAGAGGATGAATTATGCGCCCTGTGTGGCTGCATTTGAACTATGTAAAGCGCCTTTGAACGTGAAATTGATCATGAAAAGGGCGCTATATAAATCTGGTATAATAATAATAATAATAAATAATAATAATATAATAAATATTTCAAAAGATACACAACGTTATAATTGTATGGGTGTTTTTTCCTCTCTAAACATTCATTTGACATAATGAAGATTGGCTGCATATTTGAATACTCAACTTTACATATCATCATATAATATATTCGAATGGTTTCAAAGAATTGGACACTCGGCAATATCCATGTGATTACGTACAACACGTGAAAAAAACGGATAACGCTAAAATCTTTGCCGCATGTCATTATTACGGATCCACTAAGTTAATGTCCATAATATAACGGAACCTTTGAGGTAATAAGAATGAACGTTTCAAATATAGATTTGGTCATGCTGTTCAATTTAATGAAATTCTGGTTAAAGAGTGCGAACTATTAATACCTTCGTTTCCTCTTCCTTGTTGCCTAGCAACAGAAGAGTTCCTCTCATCACTGTATGAACCTCGTCGGGGGGATGAGCGTATGACTTTATTTCGGCAATTGTTCTCTGATTCAATGTCATAACCTATAAAACAGATCATGTTAATATTTTAATTCGTTTCTAGAGTTATAAATGAAGGCATTTGCCTTCAAGTGTATGAATTATATCCTGGAAGTGCTCAACTCCCAATGCCGTGCGACATGAACACAAAGGTCGGCACTTAAATATGTTTATTGAAAGCCAGCTGAACATTGTGCTTCATCAAAAACTTTATCCCGAAGGCTTAGACAGTTTAGCATTCAACTGGACCGAACATTTTATCCCAAAGGCTTTGCAACTTTAGCATTCAGTTTTATCATCAACCTTATCCTAAATATTTAGCCAGTTGTGCATGGAAGGTTCATCAGTTTTCCATTCAGCTCAATCAGAACCTAATGGGCATAATGTTGGATCAAAAACATTATCCTGAAGGTTTAGCGGCCAGTTTAGCGTTCCTTCTAGAATTATAACATTAGCATTTGAATGTGTTTTATATCAAAATCAAATAGATATGATAAAATCAAATAAGATTATTTTGTTAAACTGACCTCATGGATGAGTTTCTGCAGACGTTTCAGTCTTGCAATAAGATCTTTGGCCTCTCTAAGTTCAGGTCCAAGTTTCGGAGCGTAACCTTTACTCTCCACCAGATCAACTGTTCGCTCGAGTTCCTCAAGGTTTCGTGAATCTATCGCCTCACGTAGCTCTTGAAAAAATATCAAATACGACAAATTTTAAAAAGTATTACAGTTATTGCGTCACAATTATCAAAAATAAATTCCTTCCACCGATTTCCGGGTGTAAATTACGAACCATGGACTCTAATACTTAGAAACGAATTAAAATGAAAATAGAAGATAATTGCTGTAGAGATGGTCTTTTGTATACACTTGATCGTAATATGTCTGATGTGGAAGCCACACACTGCTTACATGTTTTTCATGTTCATTTAACATGTTCTAAAACTAGGATTATTTAGCCCCAGTTTCACCAAAACACTTAATTACTAAGTAAAGTCCGCTATTTTAAAATCGTGCTATTGCTTAAGTTATTGTTATTTAATGCTGATTTTTTTCTTTAACAATGTATTTATAGCTGAATTATATTATGGTTAGTTGAATTTGTATGCAGAACTTATTTCTGTCAAGCATTTATGATATTTCTACTTAAGAACTTAAGTCAAATTATTTGCTTTTGTATACTAAAGCATTTCTTATTTCTACACTTCGTTTTCAGTAAAAATTCCGAATTGTTGCATTTTGATCTATTGAATAGTTATGTACCGTTCTGATATAGACGAAAATGTCAACATTGAAGATGCATGATGGACAAAAACAAGCATCTGAAATAACAGGTTTAGCTAAGCAATTACTTAAGGTTTTTTTGGGTTTTTTTTGTGAAATTAGGGCCAGGATTCTGGTGAGCATTTTCTTTCTTATTAATACTTTTTGATTGAAAAAAAAAATCATAATCCATTGCTGAGCAAGTTTCTTAAAGAGCTTTTTATGCTTAATAAACTTACTTTCTCTCAGTTCCCCCTCCTCGTCCACTTCTGGTGTAGGTGTTCTGTCCTTCTCAACCGTTTTGGGTTTTGGCGGGAAAGTACTAATGATGTGATAGTTGCAAATGTTTCTTTCATGACCTGAAATATAAATTTATGTTTATTTATTTCATGTTTTCTCTGAATTACTGTACACTATAAAAAAAAGAAATTAGATAAAAATAATTCGACTTTTCTGTATTATATGTTAAAACCAAACTAATTTTAATTCGTGAATACCAGATCTTACCACGGGTGGTAAACGCGCAATCCTATTCCCATTGGGAATACGCTTAAAATGGGTTGCGCGACTTCCGGTGCTGGTGTTGCGCATCAATATATACAAAATCGAGGTAGGTAGGTTTTTGTTTTTGTAAATAATGACACATTTATGAGTGTTTTCGAAAAAAGCAAAATGCTATTCGATACAAAAATGAATAAAGATCATATGTTTGAAATGCGAAATTATTAATTTAAGAATCAGCCCTGATATCATGAAAACTCTGCTGGCTCGGTCTGTCAGAAAAGTTTGGAATCATAAAAATGCAAATTTTCTAACTCTTGTGCCTTCTTTCTGGAAATGTGACGCTTCTAATGATCAAACACGTGTATAACAGTCATGAATATTACATACACTTGAACGAAATGTTGCTTTAGGGGGAAAGATTGGCAAAAAAACAATCGGGAATGGGGTTGCGCCCTGGGAATGGAGTTGCGCGTATACATTATATACATTATGATGTATATTAGCAACTCCATTCCCGGTGTGCAACCCCATTCCCGATGATTTTTTGTCAATTATGTCCCTGTAAGCAGGATTTGAAGCAAATAATTTTGATATTCGTTACTATATAACAGTTGAGTTATCATAAAAAGCATCAGATGTCCTCAGATTAGGTATATGAGGTCAGAAACTTCCATTTTTGTTGATTTCATACTTTTTTCACACTTCGTGCCGCCAGAGTTTTAGTGATAATAGAGCCGAATCATAAATTGCAAACCAGATATTTTATATATACGATGTATCATCATATTTGTGTCAAATAGCATTTTCCTTTTTTCGAGAAAAAATATTCTTGTCTCATTCGAAGCAAAATCATGACTTCACATATCTCAATTTCGTCTATTTTTACGCGAAACACCAGCACCGGAAGTCGCGCAACCCATTTTAAGCGTATTCCCGGCGGGAATTGTGTTGCGCGTTTACCACCCGTGCTTACGGGTTTTTTTCTCGTGGCTACGTACAGATAGTGTATAGGATATGGGGTCCTGTAAATGATATTAAGATATTACCCAGAAAAAGTCATTTTTACTAATGTTACTTTATCTCTTTTATATTTACTTGCTGGAAGACAAATAGCTGTGCCAAATATAGATGGGAAAAGCTCTGAATGAAAAAGTCCTTACAGCAGCATATGTATTGAAGTGTACGGGATAGGCTATTAAAACATAGCCTGGCAATGTAAAGCAAATACACGAAGAACACAAAACAAATCCGTGACAAAATGTACAATTTACTGACCACAGAAGTACTCGTGTAAGTCTAGACAAAAATAAATAATGAACCTTAAACGAATGTTCTAAATACCGTGTCTGAAGTCTGAGCAAAACACGTTTCGTTTGGGTTTAGTGACAGCAAGACCGTATGTCATACGTATAAAACTACCATTCAAATGACTACTACTATTCTTGCAGACTATAACAATTTTTCACTGGTTGAAGGTGTCGATGGAAATATCTGGCTGGAGAGCAACAGTTTTGACGGTAGCGAGGCTCTGTCGAGTTACCGCAAGAGTTACCCGAAAACCAAATATTTTGATCCACATCTTCAACAAGTGATTGATTCTTTTTCTTGCATGTTGTATTCTTCAAATAATAGAAAAAAATAAAATAAATCTATTGCTTTTCTTGTACGCACTATATAATGACGTATGAATTCAATCATTCATTTATAAATTACAGCACATCAGACATCTTACACAACGGTTTTTTTTCTAGCACCGGCGAAAACACGGGGAAATCCTGTCAAGCGTACTATAAACCGTGTTCCGGACACGGGTAAGCACCTATGTAGACCCTTGACCTTTGGAATGAAACCATTTACTAGCTTTCTCATATGAAATAAATCAAAACCAGGACAGACTCAACAATCATCAGTAAATTAAAGATGCCCCACGTTTTGCAGTCCCTTTTCTAAGGATTTATGTAACTTAAATTTTAAATTTTATAGACATAGAAAATAAATTTAATGGCAATCATTTTATGATATTAGTATATTTATATAGTTAGGAATGTGTTGCAAGGAGTTTTTGTGTTCGCTTACCTTCTCCAAATACGTGGCTAATCTTCATCTTATATTCCCCTTCATTAACCGTAAACCCTGCTTCCAGGATATCCCCATTTTGTTGGAATGGATGTGTCTCCGCTAGAACATCCTCCTCCTCACCGAGTGGTAACATCTGGTATACGATATTTGCTTTCTTGAACTTGTTATGATCAATTATCTTGAACTTGACCTCTAATGGGCCAGGTGCCATCTTAATGACGCCATTCAGATGACTGAGTGCCTGAAGACCAAACTCTCCCAAGATCTTTCCAGGGCCCCACCCAGCCGCTTCTATAACTGGGAAGAAGGTTTGTCGCTCTGGGATACTGTTAACTGTTACTTTGTAAATGGCCACCCAGTCAAAGTCGTAATCAATTTGTGTTACGGAGACATCTTTACCAACTATTTCCAGTTTGTATGTCCCAACCTTTGGGAACCTGACCTTAACTGATAGCACATTGTCATTAGGTCGGTTTATAAAATCTAGCTGAACATTCTTTTGCGGCAATTCTACAGGTTTTGTACGTGTTTGTTTCGCATTTTCGATAAAGTGTGTAGGGATACATAAGAAAGTGTGATTTATCGATTTTTCTGGGTGTAAACCAAACAGTATATCTATTTCTCCGTCTTTCGCTTCAGCATTACACTCTGGGTGGGATAAAACTCTCATTTCTAAATTGAAAAATCTGTCTTTTAGAAAAACCATGGTTTCGAATTCTTTGATTGTTTTCTTTGAGTCGATGAGTTGCCACATGGGTTCTTCAGGAAAGTGTGTGTAGATCAACTGTTGTGGATCGGTCAGGAAGAAATTCTCATCGCATGTGTAGAAATAATCTGTACAAAGAGAAAACAAAAACATTTATAAGACAATGTACTATTTTATGGTTTCTTTACACAGACATGCATTATGTAATCAGGTCAATTAAAAGGAAAGAAAATTTGGAATATACTAGTTCATGCTAACAAAAAACTTGAAACATGAATTAGAAAATATGAAATTTAGCATTAAATGTTATTGTTAGATCAGTGATATAAATTAAATATGAAAAGTGTCAAAGCACACCTGACTGTTTACAGGATTTTTCAGTACGTTTCATGCGATGCAGAAATAAAATAAGCCTACTGTACAATACGAGATGGCGGATTGTATATAAATAATGATGTTATCTGATGTTATCGTTGACGCGAAATGCCTTACAGATATTATGTTGATAAAACCAGTAAGTATTTACAGTTGAAAGGCGTTTCCCTCGAAAAATAACTGTTTACAACCAATGCAGTTTCATTTACAGTAAATGTTAATCTCATTGAAGCCAAAGGTGGGACATTTTAAAGTAACAATGCGAGATTGTCACCACTTGTTTACATACGTCCAGCCATCAAATGAGACGTTCGTGAAAGTTCATTACGCCAAGAACTAAGATTAAATGACGATTTGATCTCTTTACAGAGCGACCAAAACACTGGATGAATTGAAGCAAAGTAAATAAGAGAGAAACAAAACCGTACATAAAAAGGTATAAATCGATTTGAAACATGTGAAATGAATGTGGCTACCAGACACTTTTAACAAGCACATGTCTATCATATCTAAACGAACTCTCATTACTTAAATGTGCACAACCTTTAATGACAACTGAATCGTTATTAAACGTTAGTATTTCAGTACCTGATGACATCACAGGAAGATCACAGTTTACGAGAACACATAACACCGTCACGTTAGACACCTGATGTTATAATAATCCTATTGTTTACTTAATACTAGATCTAAGAATGTATGTAAGAAATGTATAAAATATGACTTCTTTTACATTTTTGTAAAGCAAGTCGTGAGTATTTTATATTTTTTTAATATATATTGCTCTGCTCATGTTGGACGTGTGAAGAAACATAAACGTGATAAACAAACTATTTGAAATGAATTGAATTGTAACCATCGTACTGTGTACCGTCGTGATATCGCCGTCATACTACTTGGCGGTCATAAGACGCAGGCGCTGGCCCTAATGGAACACCGTACATTAATGCATAATAAATCGCTTTATTTTCAATGGACTTCTCTCTAAGGAAAACCGTAAGGAATAGATAACATGAGTTGTTTCCCTTTAAGATTGGGTGTAGTTTGTCTCTTATATGTTTGCAGCATGTGTGTCAGTTTTGATTGTTGCTTCATACATCTATATAGATCTTTTGAATGCGAATATGTAACGACACCTCAATTGTACCAACTATTCTTTAACAAAATATTTGAAACATTATTTTCACTGTATACTCATATGTGATTATATGATATGAGTTAATAAAGTTGTGTTCTGTTCTGTAACAGTTGTTGACAATGTATCTATAATACGGTCAAACGGTTGCGCTGCCAAGTGTAATTAAACAATTGAGAACAGATTATACATTTATAATATGTCACAAAAAATGTATTAGTTTGTGATAATTACTTGAAACCGTTGCACTTTAATTGATTTGGTTTGAAAAGCAAACAGACTACGTTACAACAGACATTATAAATGATCGATTTCTTAAGCTGTTGTTTGTATTTTCGTTTTGCACGTTAGCTGGATGGATTTTATAGATCACAAAACTTAGTGCGGAACATTTCCGGCTACACTTATCGGAAGGGTCTGAAAACTCGGGTTCTATACATACTTTGTTTAGCATCTTCATCTTCGTCACCCGACAGCACGCATGCGCCCCAGAATGCATTGACCAATCGCCAGTTTCCGTCGATGAGGACAGCATTCCACTCTCCGCGGTGAAGATCTTTGTTGATTTTCTGACCTACCTCATATGTAGAGCCTTTCAAATATCCCCGAACTATGGCACATGGTAGATTGGCATACCTTAAAATAATAATAATGATAATTTGAATACTTTAAGCTCAAGACTGAGTAGCTGAATTACTCTTACCGTCTTCCTTGTTTATGTTGGGATGACTTTTATAGATTTTTGTTTTTAAATTGAATGATGGACTTATCAAACGGATAGTGACTGAAAGACGAACAGTGCAGATCTTGTTAAGACTGCAGGGATGTGCAGGCTGATCATGATCTAAACTGGTCGCAAAGGCAGAAGCAATCCTGTCCAGCATGATAAAGATTAAAGAAACTTGGTTTGAGTGTAATTAAATATTGCCGGTCTATTACAATCCTATCAAACAGTGATTGAATTTGACTGATTTCATTAAAATTGGATTTGAATACGCAGTGATTCATTTACATTGTAATTATTGTTCGGTTTAAAGTGCCCGAATTTAATTTAATTGTTCAATACATTGTCGTTATCTTTTTGAGCATTTGAACACCTGATAACATAAAACGGTGTTGCGGCATGAACTAATCCTATTCAAATAAAATATATTCATAAACGTTTATAAAAATGTCAAAGTATTAATAATATCGAATCTTTAATAGAGACATGTTATTCATTATGTAAGATACCTTCAATAATATTCTACGATGAGTGAAGATTTAAAGAACGTTGCATTCATGTTATAGCATAAATCAAATCTTCGTGATATAACACAGATATTCATGTTTAAATGAGTAAAAATCAAAGACATATATTGTCACAGAAAAGCTGATCATTCCTTGCTTTACGACCACAACTTATGAAATATACTGATGTCATAATTGATCGATCCCATTTCAATAAACATCTTAGATACTAACTTGTAATAAAATATATAGAATCTTAACTGATCTAGCTCTTATGAAATTGTAAATAAAATTAAACTTCGACATTACTTAACCTGCCATAGACTTTAAACTTTAGATAAGAATCAAGGTTTTTGAAAAGGATAAACACTTGTAGCATGTAACAAGTAATCGTTGGCACTTTTACGACCCTTAATGTTGTGTGATGTGTTTATAAGAAAATCCCCATGACCAAATAAAATATTTTTTATTTACGAGTTGCTTTAATATTCTTTGCAAACACCGTTTCTATACTGGTTGGGACACAGTATCCGGACATGACCAGTTTCCGGACACATGTAATAACCGCTTTATTTCGGCTTTATTCACGCAGTTGTTTCATTTGGATCATTTGGATGTTTGTTCTTCATATCTACAACAAACCACTGTTTTACAAGGCTGTATAAAGTTAGGTTTTATGAAGATATGTCACCTGTGTTTACATAACAACTTTCGGTCTTTACGGGGCATGAAAATAGCATTGCGTATGCGCAGTAGTTTACCCTTGTCGAGGTATCAAGTGGGGAAGAAATAATTAAACTACATATAGATTGTCTGCTGATCGCATGTGCTATTTTTAATGGCACGGTAATAGTTACATAAAATGCAGGGCTGTCGATTTTTGCACTAATTCTATTCTATATCTATTTAAATTATCAAGAATTCGTGTTAGACGAAATTCGAGTTTTTTAAAGTTAGCCTTTCTTTGCTTTCGTAGCTGCTATTGAAAGCCGGGTTATCTTTCTTGTGATTTTTCGGAGAGATTAATGATAATGAAATATGCAAAAATAGTTTCATTACTTGCTTCGGTATCAAAACAACAGCAAAACATCGTCAAACTATTTGTCCGGCTACTGGTTTACCTCACGGGGAAAATAGCTTCTTTTTGTGACCCCATTTGAGGCCCCATGGAACCCGTATTTTACGTCACAACGCGAGGCTGAATACAACATCGGGTGCCGAAGGAGCTGAAGTTTGTGCGGTGTTGACTTCATTTTATGCCAACTATTTTTTGAGGAAATAATGGAGACGAGATATGAAAATTTGTCCTTACCAACATAACAAGCTGAAAAATCCAGCGTATGTGTTTCTCTTGTGTTTAAGATTCCACAGCTGGAACATGGCTGTGTTGTGTTTAGCATTCTTCTTGTAATCGCTGGTCTCCACTGGCTGGGACGTAAACCAGCGGTACAGGGCTCGAACCTTAGATATATCATCGTCATAGTCACCAGTCAATAGCCGGATCAGTTCTGTTAGAGGCTTCTCGAGAGCTTGGTCTTTTACCTTCGAGAATAGCGTGATACATTTACGAAACATTTTATGATAAATTTTCATAATAATAACAACAACAATCATATTTGTTTATTTATTTTGTTGGGTTTAACGTCGCACCGCCACAATTATAGGTTATATAGCAATTTTCCAGCTTTGATGGTGGAGGAAGACCCCAGGCGCCCCTCATTGCATTATTTCGTCACGAGCGGACACCTGGGTAGAACCACCCATCTTCCGTAAGCCAGCCGGATGACTTCCTCACATGAAAAATTCAACACAACAATCATAAGAATAATGATAATAATAATGATGGTAATAATAATAATAATGATATTTATTTTTTTTTATTATTATTATCATCATCATCATCATCATCATCATCATTATTATTATTATTATTATTATTATTATTATATTATCATTATTATTATTATTATAATACAGATAATAATAATGATTTCTAAAAAATCATAAGAAACAATAATAGTAATACATATTCAAAGGCCGTCTTACGTTTACTTTCGTTGCATGTGCTACCATACCAACAATTTAGTAGTAGAAAAAATATTATGGCAAGAAAAAATGTTGTAGGTCCACAAATACAACCTCACATATTAGAAGAATAGCATGAAGAAAATAAAGCAGACGATTGCAAGAGCTGGCAAAAAGGCAATTTGTTGCACTGGATGGAGTTGTAGTGGTAGTGTAACTTTGTTGGGTCTTGTCCTATCTGATTCAGATTATGGTTTGTTAAAAAATCTATTTCCGTATTTATATTATGCTATTGACTTACCGCGTCTGTACGTTCATCTACGTGAACGTAATCGTCTGGGTCGAAAATCTCGTGTTTTCTCGTGGGCGAGGTATGTGGCGGCGGTACGTCCTCCAGCTGCGGAAGATCATTTGTATACAGGAAGTGGGTGTGAGAGTATTCAAAATCTTCACCGTATGGCGGAAGGTAAGTCAGCAGCTCCCATGCATCTGGTGTATCCTGAATAATAAGAAATTTGTCTCCAGCCATTGTAATTCATGTAACCACTTATCAAGAACTTATTTTCTGTTTCGAAAAGAATTTAGATCGCAAATGTACAAAGGAATAATACTTGCAAATTTATGTAAAACAAATAATAAAAGCTACGCTTCCGCATAATCTGTAACGATTATAAAAGAGTATTCATCACTTTTTTTCATTATTTAAAGATTTGTTCTATAGCAAAACTTTGTCAAAGGTAAATTTCTATAATCACTGGTATACTAAGTTTATATTTTATTACAAAATAGCGGCCTTTTTAAGCAAAACAACATGTTCGTCAGCGCAGACTTACTGATTCAAGATTCGTATCTAAAACTTCAAATAATTAGCATCATGTATACATTTCTAGTAACGAAGTTTATATTTTTCTAATCTATGTACACAAGTATAAAGACGTGAATAGTGTAAGAAAAAATATATTCATTTAGAGTCCAGTATAGTTGTTAAGTTCTTATAAATGTAACACAATGTTGCGAGTCTGACTAGGATAAATGAAATAAAGTAAAAAGTATAAAAGATGTTCATACGTAAAGGAACTTTTGTTAGTGTTGAATATAAAATTGTTAGCGAAGTATAAAAAAAAGACGTCTGTTTAATTGATATCAACGGCTATTTAGATCTAAAGACGATAAAAACCAGAAGGAAAAACTATCAGCTAAAAGACAAAAAAAAATCATATTACCAGTATATCATAAGGATCTTCGCATTTCATTTCCTGTGGTTCTGTCTAAAATAGTTTGTTGTTGTTTTTTTTTTTGTGAGAAAATGATTATCAAGCTGTCCAGTTGCACCAACCTTTAAACTATATTAAGATCTTTTTCAACAATAAGTAATATACAGTTCAGTTTTTGAAAAACTTAAGTTAGATTGATGCGCATAATTCAAGTAAGTTGGAGAGTAGCAAGTCGGCTTTTTACTGAAAGCTGCTGAAACCCTGCCTAAATAGTCATATTTTATGAGCACCCCTAGTTACTCGGGTTATCATATATAATAAACGATTTACTTTTGTAACTATATTTTCTTTCTGCACAACCCCCTTGAAACAAAGGATTATATCTAATACTTAGTACATTCAGCTTGGTGAAGAGAAAACTTGAATCTTATGTAATTGAATGACGTATGTTTTGACACCATATGAGCCGGTACCATTCTGAATTATGCGGTACTCAAACCCGCACCATCCGGACTGCTGAAGACTCTAGCCGCTTGATCACCGCTCTGCTTATTATAAATACCACATGCATATGATTAAGTTAAGAGATATTTAAATTGCGGAAGCAGTGATGCACTACTTCATTAGAGTGGACGCAGTGGTCCATTGGTAACGTTGTCTGACTACGGAACAAGGGGTGCGAGTTCGAACCCCCGCTCCTCCAACTAAAAATTACTAACACTGGGATAAAAGTCCCGTGTATGTGTGCTTTACACCTTGCACGTTAAAGAACCAGGGGAGCTTCTGGAATTGAAGAGTCTTCTGTAACTTGCACTTTCCTCTCATTAACATTACTAACAGTCTGGTGGCGTCGTCCATATGGGTTACTGGTGGCGACTATAAATAAACTTACATACAAACAACAAACAAGCACTACTTCAGGTAAATTACTACTATCAACTGTAAGGGTGTCTTACACCTGGTGTGCTAAAGAACCCGGGAAGATTTCGGAATTAAAGCATCTTCTTTATCGTGAACTATCTTATTAACAGACCTCCAGAAGAGCCACCCATTTGTGTTGCCATTGGTGACTTGAATAAGCTTAAATACGAACAGACTGTTTTATCAATGAAACTCGTTTTTGCTAAAAGTGATAAATAAACCTCGCAACCGAGAAGTTTAATGCCTTTAAGAAAGAGAATTTTTTGTATATCGTATTAAAGGTTTTCTTGTCATATTTGGAAATCTGATAAATGAAACCTGTTTACCAGGTCTCGCTGCATTTTTGAATATACAGTTTAAAAGTCTTTTGTACAATCATACATAATTTGTTTATTTAATTATAACTTTAAAAACCTGTTCGTAAAACGTTGAAACCCCTTTGCATTTCGCAAAATTTGCTTGCGGATACTATCTCCATAAATGATATTTTTTCTCGAATTTAGGACAGATTGTCTCAAACTTTTTCTGTTTTTTAAGCAGGGTACTATTAGATTTGTGTTAATATATAAGAGACACTACCTTTAACTTAATCGCATTTTACGATTAATAACAATCCATGAATGCTTTGGTTAAACACAATACATTAACCTGTTTGCTATAACACATGTGTAATGTTCGAAAGAAAATGTCTAAATTGTTTCTGAATTGGCCAACAACAAAAAAAACATTATCAAAGAGACATATGCTATGTTTTATATGTACAGAGTTGTATATTGGCCTTGTACGGTGATAAAGCATTCGTCCTATGTGGTAAATTGCTTAACATTTTTTTTTCATAAAACGCATTTATAAAACTATATATATTAGATATCAATGCACATAGTTAAGAAGGTACTTTAAACATTTGTTTTATTGATCACACGCAGATGATATTCTTATCGATTAATGAAATGAATTTAGAGACATAACGTCATAGTCACTGAAAGGTCACCTGTTCCAAACAGTGGCTCAACATCAGATAATTATACTAGCTTATGGGAACTTAAAGAAGCACAATGCCCATAATTATCATAAGATACTGATTTAAACCAAATATATTATATGAGCCGCGCCATGAGAAAACCAACATTGTGGCTTTGCGACCAGCATGGATCCAGCCCAGCCTGCGCATCCGCACAGTTTGGTCAGGATCCATGCTGTTCGCTAACAGTTTCTCTAATTACAATAGGTTTTGAAAGCAAACAGCATGGATCCTGGCCAGACTGCGCGGATGCGCAGGCTGGTCTGTATCCATGCTGGTCGCAAAGCCACTATGTTGGTTTTATCATGGTGCGGCTCATATATATCAAATCAATTTAGCTAATTTAAAAGATATGAACTAACTGTGTACTTGTATATAGAGCCACATTCACAATGTTATATCTATTTAAAAAATCTTACAGTAATTTAATGGCATTACATATTCTAATCATTGTCTTTTAGTTTATACCGTACACACAGAACTCTGTATACATACACTATGTTTAATTCATTATCACATTGATACCCTATAATATTTGCTCGTATTTTCCAACATGGAACTCGTGCATGATTTCCAACATGGAACTCGTGCATGATATGTTGAATTATTTTGAAAGTACAAAGACTAACTCCATCAAAACCGTTAGTGGAACTAACAATGTGCATTACTTGCACCTTTTCTCCTACCCAAACCCTTGGAGTAGCCAAGTCATAGATAAAAATACAGTATAATAATGACATAAGATAAACCTTTACATTTAAGACATCTACAATAAAGATAAAAAGCTCGACATATATCCCTTGACCCGTGCCTCCACCATGTGCTATAAATCTAGAATACCAAACTGCACCTGTGTTCGATAAAACCAGTACGTGCAGGATTTTACCCGTTTTCCTTTTGTAGATGTTTTTGGTCTGGTTTTACTTTTTGGTCTTGTTTGTTTATTATCATTTTGATTAGGTGCTGTGCCATTAGACTTTGTCTTGTCCTCTTCACCATTTTTCTTTTCAACTACATCATAAACGTTGACGTTTTTTCCTGACACCTCATGCTATGTATGCACGATAAATATAATTGTCAAAAACATGTAAATCTTAACGATCTGAGCAATGCCGACGCAGTTTTATACGTGGACGTTCCCCTGGTCATACAATACGGGATAGGAACGAACGAACAAACGAACGAACGAACAAATCTATTTTCACATAACAGGAATGGGAGAACGTGGTCTAATTTCAGTCCTTATGGGATTCGAGGCAGGGCCTCCGAACCAAAAGTTTGCCGCACCGTCTTTTACACACTGCGTCTGTTTTAATGATGGCATTTATTTTGACATTTATTTTAAGATATTTGAGATACGTGTCCAGCTGTGGCAGAGCGCGGACACCAAACAGCGCTCTGTAGTAAACACACCGTTCAACCGAGTCTATTGTATACCGTTGATCTGCCGACGACACTACAGTATATACATGTACCTATTTTGGTAAAAGTGGGTATTGGCCTGATTTTAACATTTTCCCGCAATATCTTAGCAGAAAGAATTAAACAGATTGATTCCCTGAAAAGGACTCTATAGACGAAATCATGGCGTACACAGGATATTATTCAGCGAGAAATTGCAGAAAAAGTGTGCAAATTTTCGATAAAATGAGTCATTTGATGAATCGGCCGCAAATATTCTTTTTTATTCGCAAACCTGAAATATTTGAAATATTCCATGATAAATTAATTATTCGAATTCGCTTTATCTGCAAAGATATTTACCTCGCCTTGATAATTTAGCTAAAGACAACGGCCGTTAATATTGAAATACTGGTACAGAAGAACGCAGTTAGATCAGCAGTGGATGGCAGTCAAGTGAAAAACTTATTTGTCACTTCAACGATTACTGCCGGTCTTTATAGACTGAACACCTCTAAATCCGGATGTTCTTTATTTCATGTAAAGGGACACTAAACCTTGTAGTGTTGCGTGTGAAAGTTCTCTAGTCTAAGTCAGTTGGAAAGTTGCTGATTTATGTGACAAGGAATAATAAAAATTCAACAAACTTCGATACCAATCATTTGAAGTTTTCGTAACATTTATGGAGAAAATAAATCTGTTATCATACTTCTTTGACACTGGCATACGCGGAAAATGATGTTCTTTTTCATTCATGCGCGTTAGTCAAATGAATTTTCTTTAAATTATTTAATCTATCCCTAACTGACCATAAAATAGTGTTTTCTTTGCCAACAAACAATGGTTTCTTTTCAAATCTAGATTTCATTTTTTACCTGTCCGTATCGAGTTTCAAATTAACTGTTCGCAAATTCGTGGATATACAATTACTGTTGTTCTTATTTTGGCTTAAATACGTAAATAGGAGTTGCAATCATACACCGGCTGTCATTTTCCTTTCAAAAATTTTGACTTAAGTGAAATCTGTCATAAAATAATACATTTCCTTTTGAAAATATTTACAAACAAATCGTCCTTGGCGTATGCTTGCGACTATTATTAACGTTTTTTAAGGTAAATAACTGGAAAAGTCAAGGAAAAGTGCGCTTGCAACATTTTAACTTAACTCTGTTGGAAGTTAGTTGGTATTTATTTAACTTATTCGTATAATAAAACATAATAAAATATGAAATACAAGTTGAACTTGAAAATTGTTACAGCGCAAAGTTGAAAGTGCCTATGGTTTGCGGAAGACTAGCCCCTACACTACCTTAATATAATAAGAATTAAACACTTTGTCCTATTTTCACATCTGTATAATTCATGCAACCATTCGATACTCCATGTCTTTTCTTTTTAAGACATTTTACTAAAGGGAAATGCATCTACATGTACATTGAAATCTAATTTAAAAGAAAGCAGGCAGCAGTATTGCTTAAGTTTATCATTATAAGATACAGCAAGAATCCTTCTATATTGCTTCAAATCTCAAAAGTGTGACTAACATATTTTTGTCAAAGGAGAGTTTTTGAGAGATAGAAAGTTTTTAGTAAAATGCACAGAATCACTTTTTGTTTGTTTTTATTGCAAAATATAACCACAGAAAGCATTTTCTAAATTCTGCAAAATCTGACAAAAATATGGAGGCAAACAACTTTAAGAAAAAGAAAAAATAAACTAAAGTCGTATGATAACATGATCTTTATCAGGTCTAGGCATAAATCATTATTCAATTTTAAATATTGTCAAATGACTGCACGGCCTGTTTCTACACTGTAAATGGGAACACCGGACGCGTTCATCTGTATTCAATTTTGGAACACTATGCGTTATACTTTGAACACAGATGTTTAGTACAAGTGTTCTGTGTACGATTGGAACGCTTGATTTGAACGCCAGCATTCAATATTAGATCGCCTTCCAAGAAAAGTCTAGACATATTTTACTGTTTTGAGTTTTTATGAACTAGGGGTAAGTTATTTTACCGATATATTGTTAATTGAAGTTTCAGTGAATGCATAAAAATGAAATAACTATATAAAAACATTGACAGGAAATTTTATATGAACAGGGGCATTTATTGCATGTTCTATCTGAGAACGCCGGTGTTATGTCTAAAAATAGAATTTTTCAAGAAAGCGTCTATCAGTACCGTGAGTACGTCATCAACAAGCGTCTCAAGTTTGGCGGAATCAGGAAACTGGAAGGATAATCCCGAATAATTTGTTATGAAGTAATTTTTCTGCTATTTGCATATCTTGTTAGCTTGAATACTTTGTTCATAATTTATATTTAAGTTCCACCCGCCAGATCTATCGTGTTAACTAGATAGATATTCCATGTAAATTCAAACAGGCAGCACTTATGTTGTTGTTGTCGTTGTATTGCAAATGCTGAACTAAAGAACATGAAATGCTTAAACTTTTATTTTAGGTCACATCTTGAGCAGGTGCAGTTGGCTGCTTATTCAAACAATGAAACTGTCTGATAGCTCTACATAAAGCGTGTAACGAACAAAAGTTGAAACAAAGTTTGATCGGAATAAGAAGGGCATAGATATATCATTTCCAGACTCCTAAAGTGATCACTGAGGTTTGTTTGTTAAAGTTAGATGATATTTCTGTTCTGTTAAACAAACTAGTACGCCAGAATCATTGAACAATACTCTCATTAAATGCTAGTATGATTTTCTGAACCTTTAGCTGGGACTTGAACCTGCTCTTATAAAACAGTGCCTGGCCTTTGGAAGTTTGAGTTGAATTACTGATGTTCATGAATAAGGTGTATGATATTTTACATCAGCATATATACCTAATTTTAAAATAAAGCATTATTTCACATTTAATAGGTTTATACAACATTCAAATATCCATCTCTGTACCTATTTTAAAACAGCAAATAGTTTTATTAATGCTCCTATATTGAGAAATTTAAATGTTGTTTATGTAATGAAATCCATTTTTCTTTTGCCAGGTTGTTAAAGAACAGGATTTTGAGGTCATATTGGAGGTAAAAGAAAACACTCCTCCAAAATTAGTGATATTTACCAGAAATGACAAAGCAGAGACAGCCTATTTAGTAGAAAATTGTACTGCCACTAGGTGCAATAGGGAGAGTACAGTGTTATTTGCAGTTCAGTTATTTGTAACATTCTGTGTTTTCAACATTGAATATCATTCTTAAGCAATGTCTTTAGGATTCTTGCAGCAATTTGTATTTGAAGAACAGTATACAAATGAAAGTTAAGAAAATCTTCTTTTTTTTCTGTGAGAAGTATAGAACAGTATTTAAATAAATGAGTTACATGGTTAAGGTGTTGGGAGGATAATAAAATTAGCAGTCATTCTTTCTTCTGAAATATCATTCTGGTTTGTATTTTGCTGAAATCAAATGCAGCAGTTCAAGATAGAGAATAGTTTTCAGTAATGCTAATACCACTGGTCTCTTCTGAGCAGATATATTGACATTTTTCAAATAATATTACTGGGTTTTTCAAAATAGTGTTTTTGGTACTGAGCAGGGACATATTTTACAAAATGGACTTATTGTTACTGAACAAGTTGATTGACATTCTCAAAATGTTACTATTAGTTCTGAGCAGACATGTTGGTATTTTCTAAATGCAATTGGGACTGAGCAGGTTTTTAACATTTTACAAATGAAATTGTATATATATATTATTGCATATTACAGTAATTCATAAATAAATGTGTACTTTCTTATGTTCTGAGCTGTATGCAAGAATAAAATAGTAATATATCTTTCTATATTATTGTATAAGTCTGTCAAGGTTATGTCTGGTCGAAATGTTGGTTTTGTGCCACTGATGAAATAATTTTGTAACTAGTATTTCAACCTTACCTGATTTATTTGCTTTGGGAAAAGGTCATATTCGTGTGCCAGTGTCTTTTTGTTAAAAAAATATCCTTTTTTGCCACTGATGAAATAATTTTGTAACTAGTATTTCAACCTTACCTGATTTATTTGCTTTGGGAAAAAGTCATAGTCATGTGCCAGTGTCTTTTTGTTAAAAAAAATATCCTGAATTTTTCTTAAATATCTTTGAAACTTGGATTATGACCATCATCTATTTGCAGGAGTACAAAATTCTGTCAATATTTTTTTCATTATGGTAATTTTTTACACAGTTTCTAAAATTTTTAGGACAGGGAACACTTTTACAGGAAATTATGTTCAAAGCATAATATCTTCTTTCACGTTTTTATGACAGTTTTTTTTTCAGGTATGTTTAAAATACAACTAAAGAACACTATACAAATGTACATGTACATAAAAAGCTTGTAAAATAGTTAGATTAAGTAGTTGCACATGATGTTGGTAGTTTTTCTTCAAAATGTTTTTTGAAATAAAGTTGTTGTTTTTTTCAACTGTAAATGTTATTATGTATAACAAATGTCCCTTAGAAAAAACATGTCTCTTATCCAGTGTTCAAAACTGAATGCAGTATGTTCAACTTCATAACGTCCATGTCTTTGAACATGTTCTAGGCGTTCAATATCAGTTGCATTGGAATTGAACACGTCCGGAGTTAAACAAAAGAACACCTGAGTGTTCACAGACTGTTCATTTACGAAACTGTAGGTGTTACCAATCTGAACACTAACATTAAAAATAGAACATGTCTGGTGTTAAAAAAGAACACCTGGCTGTTCATAAGGTGTTCCACAACAGAACAGCTGGCTGTTCATCGGGCGTTCTTTCTTTGAGCAGCTAGTGTTAAAAATTTGAACACTAGTATTAGGATTTTGAACGCAAAGACGCGTTCAATATCTGTTGCAAATTGGCGTTCAAAGCGTGTTCAGTTCCTTAACACTTACATTTACAATTTACGTGCATTGTAATTGATAAAAAGAAGATAATCACTTTGTTTGAAGTCAGTGTTCAATGTATAATATCGCATGGTGTATGATATTACAAATTGATGAATAATAAGTTCAAGTTATTCTTTCAATCATCTTGATGGAAAGATAAACTTTATATTCGTGATCCAGCAATTATAGAACAGTTGACTTAATTTCGGGATAAGTTAAAAAATATATTCGAATGATTTATTCAAAATACAACAAAAGCTACTGTTGTTTTACATTAACAATTCATTTTCGAACAGTTTGATTTAAATAAAGACTTTCTGTTATTTTTCCTTCATGTTTACATTAAAGGTCCTTTATCAAAATTTTAGTTTTCATAGCCATTTCTTTCTTTACTAAAAACGGACGGTTTTTACGTGGCTGGAAAACTTCTATAATCGCATGATACATGTACGATACAAATTTCTGGAAGTACTATTTTAAGTGCAACACTGCATGTTAACATTGGACAAAACAAATCGATCTGACTTCTTCAATATAAAAGACAGAAGTTCATTTAAGCGTTTGCATTGTTCTCTCGCAAATCTTTAGAAAATTTATTGAAATGTCGATATCGTTAGATTGTATAAATGTATTGAAATCATTTGTCGCATTATGTGCCAACTGTGGTATTTAAAACGAAGCATACGGAAGCATGGAGATCTTCCAACAGTTATGCGTTGATATATACAAAATTACGTTGAGTCATAGTCCATGTTCCTGTGTTATAATTCCTTAATTGTGTTATAGCCGATTACAGAACATAACGTATTTTGTTAGAATTGTACATAGTACATCATAAACATATAATTTACGTGTACATTACATATAAATACATATATGTGCGACCACTGATGTTAAAATTTATTGAGCAATAAAAAAAAACTACTAACAAATCTGTATTATACAAATTTGCAAAATATGTGAAATCAGAGAAGTAGCACAAATCAAAGGATTTGACATATCAGAGGTCATGACTTCGCTGAATGACATTTAGTAAGACCATGACGATATTATGCACAACAACGCTTCACACTAATTACTTGTGAGGTTTTCACTAAATTTAGCCTAATCGTATACAGCAAATAGGGTAAGATATGACAAACCAAGGGCAATAACTCTGCTGAAATTCACAGAACCAGAACATGCTGATCACTCCTGTAAGGTTAGGTGGGAATCCGCCCTGCTATATCAAAGTCGCTGAAACATCACAAAAGTTGACTAATCAATCATCATAACACTGCTGAAAAACATCAAACCGGGACATACCCATAAAATGCACAGCTAGGAATGACAATGATCACTTTGTGAAGTTTGATGTAATTTCTCATTGTGGTGTCAGAAAAGTTGCCAGGACAATGTAAAATACAACAGTCATGGGCAACAACTTCACTGAAAACTACTGAACCGGATCATTATGCACTACGAGGCTTAGCACTGATCACTCCTGTAAGCTTGATGGATATCCACCCAATAATATAAGAAAAGAGGTCAAAACATGATAAAATCTTATGAATCAAGGGCCGTAATTCAACAGAAAATTATCCAACCGAAAAATATTGATAATATGCCTAATTAGGCTTGACCTTGATCTCTCCTATAAAGTATGGTGGATATCCACCCAATAATAAAAAAGAAGTGGCCAAAACATTATAAAATTTGAATAAAGGGCCACAACTCCGCTGAAAATCATCAAACTGAAATATCCCGACGATATGCACAACAAGGCTTAGAAATATTAACTCTGGTGAAGGTTGGTGTAAATCTGTCCAGTGGTTTCGGAGAAGTTGTGTGTACAAACTTTGTGACAGACAGACGTACAGCACTTAATCAATATATCTTCAACACTACATGTGGGAGACATAATATTACCATTTATGACATAGAACTGAACATTTAATTAACTGTTAATCGCATTTCTCATTTAAAAATTTGACTGGGATTATGATCATAATATGTGTTAATCAGCGATTAAACCGTTATTTGAAAACTCGCCCAACTATCGACCTCAGTATGAACAATGAAAATGAGGGTAAATTATATTCAAGTAGAAATACGGTATTGCTTCACAAACACTGAAATGGTACGAACGTTTTTAAGAAATTTTGTCTCTTACAAAACGTTATGCGATAGTCCCTTACAAAAATATACATTTTAGGAAGTGAGGGAGCCTTCGTAAATTCTCAACTGTTTTCATCCATGCGTTAACTTATACACAATTATGTAATCATTTAAAAAAAGACAGAAAACTTACTCCCAAAATTCACCTCTTATATTAACCGCTAATTGAATAAAACATAATAAATAGTATAAATACAATACAGCTACTGTGGTTAAGGTATACTTATTTGATATATGCGCAAAATTCCGCGTCGAATATTGAAAGAAATCAAAATAATTCTAACTATACTTACAGGTGCGGGCGGTTTAGACGACCCGCTTCCCATTTTCCCTGTCCGTTATCTCGCTTTAATCCACAACAGTCTATTGAAATCTAAGTTCTTTTATCTTCGATTTGTTCGTTCTACGTCAATAAACCGTTTTAACTTCCTATTTCGCACTATGTATGATGCCTGCACACAATTATACCCAATTGATAATTTGAATGAATCGAGCATCTATTCGGCATACTATAAATGAATCTATTTATAGTATAAGTACTCCAATATCCGCTTTTTGGTATTTTATTTGATAAAAATCAATGGATTGTATTTGATATTAATGTTCTAGCATGTTATAAGTAAACAAATTTCAAAATAATTAATTTGCAGTTTAACGCACCGGTTATGATATCGATCCGTCAAAAACCCATTTAGCTATTTGTTGTATGATTTAACAATAACTTTTGAAATAATATACCCGTTTTGGTTAAAAAGCAGAACAATATGATTTTTGTGAATTTTGTCACGACAGGTTAACATTCCCTGTCTTTTGTTGGTACGAACGACAAAACAACGATAAACAGTTCGTTAAAGGTACTCTACTTTAGATAACAGTTTTTATAGTCTTTACAAAGGTCAAATACCTGTTATACGATTGAATTGTGTTATCTCTCGAAGTCTCATTTAGCGTTTGTATGACATAAATTTTGAATAAAACGTTTTACGTATTTGAAAAGGCATGTTTACTTCTCTTTAGAAATCTTGTCGCTTTCAAACTTCTTAACACGTTTCATACCTTGTTGCCTCCTTATGGAACAACAATAGCATGAGTAATTGGTCAATATACGTACATTTGTATATTAGTGTCTCATCCATAATAATGTATTGTGATGTTCAATATACTACTTAAAATAATGTAATACAAAGTATATGGTCATGCCCATATTTCAGAAATATGAGACATTTTTAAATTAATTTAAAAAAAAAAAAAAACATCAAATAAATAATCTATAAAAAGATCCCTTGGAAGCATAGAATGCAACCAAAAAAGAATAATAGAAGACTCGGTTTGATTGAGTCTGTTCATGAGAGGTAATAACATGTACAACTGAAGACATACTAACCAATTTTCAGTTATAGACTAAAATAACAGCAAACAACCGCTTTAAGGAATACGGTAGCATCGCCTTGGAGCAGCCGAAACACTATCAGGGGAACCCAGTACGAAAGGGACAAAACTCATTCCAAGAGGAACTACAGTGAAGCAGAAGTAATATCCATTTACAATGTGGTAGATCGATTTTACAACCTTACAATACCTATGTAACAGATTTCCGCTTAAACCGGCGCTAGGGGGCGTGCTTTCCATTACCTCTCATGAATAGACTCAATCAAACCAAGTCTGCTATTATTCTACTTGGTTGCATTCTATGCTTCCAAAGGATCTTTACGATTTTATTAACTATCAAAACAGCAGTCTTTAGTGCCCTGTGGCGGCTGTAAAATGTCTCCCCGCACTTGGATTCAGTGTTGTTATATTTTCTGGTTCTTTGGGGTCGTGGAGTCCATTTAATGCCTATGTAATATAATTCCGCTTAAATCGGTGCTGGTGGGGCGGGGGGTACCAGTTTTGAACGAAGACATCACCGCCGAGGCACATAGCAAGGTATTGGAGTGGAGTGCCTTTGCCGATGTTTGGGAATTCAGGGGGACTTCCCCAGGGATTTATTTGAAACACAGGTATGAAATGGTATCCTCAGGTGCATTTAATGATGTGTGTACTCCCCTCCTATTGGTAGGGGGGGGGGTGGAAATCAGGGGGCTCTCCCCTGGTATTTTTATTAATACAGGCATGCAATGGTGGCCTCTGGTGCATTTTTAGGTCTACATTTTGAGGTATTGTAGGAGTACGTTACCCCCTTCTTGATTGGGTGGTCAGGAGCTCTCCCCCTAGAAAATTTTGAAATACAGGTATGACATGGTGGTCTCTGGTGCGTTTCTGGGTCTAAATTTTGAGAAAAAAATATTCCTTTGCCAAAATAGTAGGGTGAATCTTTGATGAGTATAGGTCATTTCTCAGCCAACTGAGGGGGGGGGGGGGGCACGGGCCCGCTCGGCCCGGCCCTGGATCCGTGCCTGTTATGAACCGAGCGAGCGTAGCAGGTACTTATGGAGCTAAAGATAATACTTGTATGAAATCCAGGAAACTGACTGACCAACTTAAATGAAATACTGTTCAAAAACTGCGGCATACTTAGATCTTACCCACCACCCACCCCCGAAAAAAACAAACAAACAAACATGGACAAAACATTGTACACTGGAGTACATGTAATTTAGACATTCTGTCTAGAAGCATAAACATGTTAACATTGATTTTATATTATCAATAAGTAACTCTAAGAAGAATGGTGTTTTGTTTCACAGACATAAGGTCCCTTTTAATACTGAGATAAATCGCAGGAACTGTTTAAAATTAAATGTTAGAATTTTACCTCAAGGTCGGTTTTAGGACAAATTTTAAGATTATTTTATGTAAAACTGATCCAGAATCTATATTTATAACAGGTCAAACTTATAAACTGATGTCTTATTAACCTTTTACAATGCACGTACTCGTGTTTCGTTAATGGCTGCATGGCGTCAAATTTTGATAAGCCGCTCCAAATCACACAACACGGTTTTCAGTATGCATAAGACGGCGCCAAGCTTTAATGAATCGTTTCATTTTACACTGCACGAATTCATGTTGCGTCATGGCATCAAGTTTTTATACACCGTCCTTGATAACACAGAGCGGTTTCAATATGCATTAGATGGCGTCAAGTTGTAATAAATCATTTCACTTTACACTGCACGTACTCATGTTGTGTTTAACGGCTTCACATTGAGCTGCATGATTTCATGTTTTGTTGGATGATTTCATAGCACGGTGCATCGCAACAAGTTTTTCAATGCATCGTTCCATGTTTAAATGAATGGAATGGAGTTCTGTATTAAATGGTCTCAAAATGCAATGCGATGAATGCAAATATATTGGACGGGGTTGAGTTTTAGATTAGACGGCGTTGAAATGCACTGCACTGACTGACTTGTTTAGGAATGGATTGTATATTTACTAATTTTGGCGGTTACCGCCGCCCATACGCATGTTCTCTGTGACGATTTGATAAAAGACAGTGTGTCTGACATTATTCGTCCTCCACCTCTGTTTCGTTGGGGAAGTTGGCACTTACTTGCGAGAACAGGTTTGTACTGGTAAACATGACTGAAATACTGTTGAAAAACGGCGTTAAGTCCGAAACGAACAAAACACAACCGAGCCTTCTATTTATTATTCTACTTGGTTACATTCTATGCTTCCAAAGGATATTTTTACAGACTTAATTGAATAAATAGGACTTCTTGAAATAATCGAAAGTGGTTAATATCCAGATTCAATAGTAATTTAGTTCTAGTAACGTTTGATCTGAAAAAAAAATATAAACTATTGTAAAGTATTTTCCTAACTTCAGCAAAACTTACAAATTATTAAAACTGCATATCTGTATATATACACGGCATAATTTGCTGATATTGTTTCACTTCTCTGTTTGAAGACATCAAAAACTTCCTTTCTTTTTTTAAACCTATATGGACAGGAAAATCAAATGTGTGTAGCGAAAGATAACATACAGGCCTACACAAATGAAAGGCAAAGTCAGGCTAAAAGTTTATGCCTTCGTTTCATACCACTATACCGTCAGCTTAACACAAACATAATATGATTTACACATACAGAAAAAGCGTGGAGAGCAACCAAGACTCCAAGCTGATTCTCTTCCTGAGAGGTAATCATCCTCACAGCTAACTCTGTTATTTAGTGTGTGTATTCGGGTTTAACGGCTTTTTCAACATTTTTTCAGTCATATAAACGACGGTGTCTACTTGTAGTAGTGAGCACAATGCCCAACTTTATAGTGCTGCCTCACTGGAATATCACGCCGTAGACACGTGACATGATACCCCACCCAGTCACATTATACTGACACCGGCCTGACCAGTCCTAGCACTACCCTCTTAATGCTGAGCGCCAAGCGAGGAAGCTGCTAGTACCATTTTTTACGTCTTTGGTGTGACGCGGCCGGGGATCGAACCCACGACCTCCCGCTCTCGAAGCGGACGCTCTACCACTAAGCTAACGAAGCGGTTTAGAAACACTGAATGAACGTCAGTGTCGTAAGAAATAAACACTGGCAAAAAATAAAAGATGCAATCCTAACAGCCACGAAGAAATGCAAGAATTGAAAAGACTGTATTCAGGTTGTTATTTATGACTGTCGTGCTTTTGGCTGTGCAGTTAGGAAGCTGAATGGTTGACTTCGTAAACAATTATCACTTTGTGTTGCGGCTAGAGTGATTGTGATTGAGAGCATTTGTGTGATAGATTAGTAAGTAGATAGAACTCGACTGTAGTTTCATCCTGAGCTTACAGCCTGTACTCCTGAATGGGGATAGGGTTATCCTTCCCGCAGGGGGTGCCCGCATATGTCCACCATAACATCCTGTTCTTTGCAATCTTGCAAAATTCAACTTTTTGCTCTTTGCAGCAATCAGTCAGGTTAGGTATCAGTGGTAACACTGACAAAAAAAGGTTACTCTACACTGTGCATGTTTTGCACTGTTTGATCTACCCTTTGTGTTCGGTTTTTTCAACCGTAAGTTGAACACAGCTATTCCCCTGATTAGCTCCCTTGATTACTCTTCATTGTTAACATCCCACAAGTTGTGGAACAGGTACATTTTGTCATCTCTGCTGTTATTTTCATCATGCTTTAGGCTATTTTTGTTATTAGTTTTGACTTTATAAGTATCCTTTCCTGTTGCAAAGATGGTCCCAATCGACAATTACCGACGAAAGCATCCATACAGTTCTCGGTCTTTAGTCAAACAAGAATACTGTGCAAAAGATTTGAAAAGACTACAAACCGTAAGAGTGTCCCCAACACTATTATCCTGTTGTGTCTCCTGCTTGCCCTATTCCATGACATTGAGAGCAACCCTGGTCCTATTCAAACAGAATTATTCCTCGAAGGTAACTCATCAGTTTTCCAATGTGGAAACTGCCAACAGCCAGTCAGTTTGAGTTGTAAAGAAGTCCAGTGTGACATGTGCATGGTCTGGTTCCATGCTGACTGCCAGCATATAAATGATTCTCTATATGACCGACTCGGAGATTCCGCAGCTGGGGTTACAGTCTGGAAGTGCTCCCTGTGTGAAAGTATAAATATTTCAAATAGCTCCGTCCCAAGCTTGGATTCCATTTAAATTTCAAACCCCTTTGCAAATCTTGATACCTTTATCCTTCTCTATGGCCCATACATCTACACCTAAACGTGATCATTCCTTATCACAGTCCAGACAAAAGTCAAAATCAAGTAAGAAAAACAACATAAGAAGGTCACTTAAAGTCAACTTGAATTTAGCAATCTAGTCACATCAGCTAAACCAGACATTGTGATAGGTATTGAATCTTGGCTACAGCCCAAACATTATACCTATGAAATATTCGATCCTGATCTAGGTTATTCTGTCTTCCGCCGTGATGGCACCAGTCAAGCAGGCGGTGGAGTCTCTTTTGCAGTAAGGGACTGTATAATAGCCCAGGAAATGCCAAAAGTCCGGTCGGACTGTGAGGGCCTTTGGTTAAAATTATACCTAGTAGGAAATAAGTCCATTGTGATCGGTGCTTATTATAAACCCCGTGAGCTCGACACAAACATCTTCACCGAGTTTACCAAATCCCTAGAAAATGTCAACAAAAGATTCTCTAACATCTAGGTTGCTGGGGACCAAAATCTTCCCAAGATGGACTGGGACACTACTAGTCCGGCCCCTGATTGTAAACACCCTTCCTTCTATAGAAAGGTTATTGAAACATTTAATGATATAAATCTTACATAAATGGTTAATCTACCAACCTGTGAAAGTAATATCCTGCCCTATTCTTCACAACAAACCCTTCTTTTGTAATCAGGGCAATATTCTACCAGGCATCAGTGATCATAATATAGTCGAAGTTAAAGTCAATACATCTGCAAGGATCTGTTACCAAAAGCTACGTAAGATGTCACTATACAAGAGAGCTAAGTGGCAGGCCATAAAACAGTCACTAAACGACTACCACCAGGTTATGACCTCTCAAGAAAAATATTCCGCACTAAATACAGAAGAGTTGTGGGATAGTTTTTCACAGAAACAGAAAAAAAATGGATTCCATCCAAACAGTCAACAGTAAGGGATCATCTTCCCTGGACCAACCAAAGCGTTAAGAGAATGATTAGAAGAGGTAATAGGGCCTAAAATGGTTAGGATATCAAACAAGTTTTCTGATCGGAAAAAGTTCCTAGACCTAAAACACTTAGTGCGGTAAAAGGTCAAAGAGGCTTATCACCAATATCTTGAAGTCATCCTAAATCTACATAGTACTGATGCCAATGGCAGCCTCGAAAACTTGGGCTCGTGGGATGGCCCTTGGGATGGGATGGAATGGGCTCAAGGTCATGGGATCGTTAGCCCAATGTCAAAGAAATATAAAGTGATGAACATGAATTTAAAGTTCATTATTTTTTTAAGTAATTAAGAAGTCAGCTCAGGATAGCAGGGACACAACCTGTAAGTAAGTGCATATGCTGCCAAGAAGGGAAACAAAGAAAAAAATACCAATACTTAGTTCTCTAACTTGTACTGTGCCATATAAGTAACGAAAACTTTAAAGCAAAAAAAGTAATTATTTGGGAACAAAATATAAATCATTTATTGTCCACTTGGTGTTAATGTAAACATCAAAATTTATTTATTTTATTTGCATTCAATAAATAAAACACTGACTACTGTTCGAGAATACCCTTTTTGGTATGTTATAATAAATCTAATTATCAATTTTATAATCTTTTTATATTGAATTTTGTGAATTAATGTTTTCTTTTTATTTTCAGTAACTTTTGTTTCAGAATGTAATTATTTCCATTTCATAATTTCTCTCAATTTAATTTTTATTTCCTAACAAATTAGTGTTAAAGAAAAACAGTGAAGTTTCATTCTCTGACTTGGTTTCGAGGTCACTTTTTCTCCCTGTGACATATATAGTTTAAACCTTTATCTTCATAACTCTTCACTATATCGAATTATTTATTATTTTGATATACATTTTTACACTATATAAGTCTACTGTTATTTCGTAAAAAATATCACTTGTAAGTACATATACAAGAAATATATATTATGCGTTTGTATTCTTTTTAATTATTAGGCCTACTTTAAAATTATTACTGTTTAAAATGTGTATTACTGACTGGATTAAGAATATTAACAATAATAACGGTAACAATAATAAACAAATATTATTTTCATTGTATTTACTGATATATGCCCACTGATGAAGTCATTTACCCCTTTTGTTGCTCTAGACCAGATTTTATTGGCAGGATGGCACGAATTCCCAGGAGTATCATTTATTTTGTAGAGAACAGTTTCACCTTAAGAAACCATTGTGAATCCGAGAAACTTTTGGGGGCAAATGGGTTCAGCCCATGTCCTTGAGCCCATTCCATCCCATCCCACGAGCCTATCCCACGAGCCCATACCAGGTTTTCCAAGATCCCCAAGTAGATCAAATTCTAAGAAACTTTACTCATTAATTAAACATTCCAAACAAGACTCTTCTTCCATACCACCCCTAAAGTAAGATAAGAACCTCCATCATGAGCTAAACGCCAAGGCCACAGTACTGAACAAGCAGTTGCCACAAATATCCCCTGAGACTTTCCTCACTCTGTAAAATGAAATTGCAAGACATGTTTATCAATCAAAATGTTATTTTCATCCCTTACATGCCAGATATTAATGTTAGCTCAAATGGGATAGAGAAACTTCTCAATAACCAAAACCCCCATAAGGCTAGTGGCAATTAAAACCCACAATACTTAAATCTTTATCTAAAAAACTTGCCCCAATCCTAATGGTTTTATTACAGAAATCCCTTAATGAGGGATCCCTACAATCCCAGTGGAAGTCAGCTAATGTTGTCCCTGTTTACAAAAAAGGTGAAAGGTCAAACCCCGCAAACTACAGGCCTATTTCTCTAACATGTGTTCTGTGCAAAGTATTGGAACACATTGTTTCCTCTTCAGTTGTAAAACATTTCACCAACCACAGTATCCTCTAAGACCTACAGCATGGGTTTCGTGAAAAACGATCGTGTGTCACTCAACTAGTAATGTTAGTTAATGACCTGGTTAACGCAGTCTATGATAAGAAACAAGTTGATCTCATACTACTAGATTTCAGTAAGGCTTTCGATAAGGTCAGCCATGAGAAAGTCTTACTGAAAATGCACATTTATCGAGTCAGAGGTCAAACTCTCAAGTGGATTAAAAGTTTTCTTGATAACCGTATCCAATCAGTTCTCCTGAATGGCACCAGTTCCGATGCCATCCCAGTCCGTCCCATGGGGTCCGTCCTTTGTCCCCTGCTGTTTTTAGCCTATATAAATGACCTCCCACAATATATTAACGCCAAAGTCCGTCTCTTTGCAAATGATACAAAAGTCTATCTCACACTGTCATCTGCAAATGAATCAGTTACCCTCCAAAATGACCTCAAAATGTTAGAAGAGTGGGAGTTGGAGTGGCATATGGAATATAACCCCCTCCAAATGTCAAACTATCCGCGTCACAACTATCCGCGTCACAAGAAGGAAACATCCTATTCCCACCCAGTACTACCTCCATGGAGTCCTACTCAAATCAGTCGCCTCGGCCAAATACCTCGGCATGAATATATCAAATAATCTTTCATGGGACGCCCACATCAATAGGTCAACAAAGGAAGCAAATCAAACGTTAGGGTTTCTGCGCAGAAACATCAAGGTCAGATCTGAACCCATTAAGTCTATGGCTTACTAGACGCTCGTTAGACCCCAGCTGGAATATGGCTCTGAAGTGTGATCACCCTATACCCAAACCCTCATAGACTAGATAGAGGATGTCCAGGGACGGGCAGCCCGCTGGATTAAGGCTGACTACCGCCCAACCTCCAGTATCACAGACATGTTACAATCCCTCAAACATCGTCGCCTTGATTTCAGATTTATTGATAGCAGTACAAAGTCCACCATGAATTAGTAGCCATCTCCAAAGAAGGTGTTTAAGTTCCCTTCACTCGCCCAACACCTCGCTTCCATTCCCTTAGTTACAAGATACTCACGGCAGCTACAGATTACTTAAAGTTTTACCCTAAACTGCCTGAGAGCTGCTTTTAAACTTTTACTTTTAACCAAGCTATTTTTCCTTGCTTTTAACAGTTCAGTCTTTTAATATTCTTTGTGGTTTGACGCGCCAAATGTCTACGTCCCCGTGAGGGGGACTTGTAACGTAAAGGAATGTATAAGCGACTGATTGCGTTTCCGTTGAATCAACATTTATTATAGGAAAGTCATTTTGAAAATCTGGCTGAAATGTCTACTTAGTCAGCAGCTTTCAGAAATATCTGACATATAAAGACTGGCACTTTAAAAGATATCATCAAAAAGGGCCTTTTGTACGTTTGATGAAATTATACCCTTGTTCCGTTACGGACCCCTGTGAGATTTGTGGGGTTTTTTTCCGCCTACATTTTTATAGATAAAATCAAACATGACTTGCTTAACCCCAGATATTTTAGAATCGTTTGAAAGGGCTAAATATTGACAAACGACCTCCGTGTGATTCTAGATTTAGCTTGTATACTTCCGTTTTCTTTACTCATGAGAAAGCTGAAGGTCGCTAGCTGTCATTTCCTGTGTCAGTGTCCTGAAGATATCTTGAAGTGTTGTCTAGCGACACTTTGCTTTAAAGATACAACGTGTATAGGCAGCTGATGTTGCGACTTTTAGCGGTGATTGCGACATTTAACGACAGTTGCGACAGTTAGTGGTGGTGCGACTTTTAACGGTGCCGCATGGTGGCAATAATCTACAATATACACCAGCTGGAATTAAAAAAGTTTAAGCTCAAAACAGAAAAAAGTTGGTTTTTTTTATCGCCGTTAATGCAATTACCTTCTCCAGCAATGTCTATTTTTCCTCGCAAAATTTCAACGCTCCATACAAGGTGAGCATACAGTTGTTTTGGAGATTTTAATGACATATAATATTATTTTGCTAAACCTGTTGACCAACAACCTACATTGCATCTTAATTAAAGAACATACTATTTTAGATGGATCACGTATGGACAGAGAAGACGTTTAGGTATTTGGTACCCCCATACTTATATAAGATGCATTTCAATCAGTCAAAATCAAGTAAATGTGTGCGTGCGTGCGTGCGTGCGTGCGTGAATACGTGTGACTGTTCGAGTTTAACGTCTTTTTCAACAATTTTTCAGTCATATAAACGACGGTGTCTACTTGTAGCAGTGCGCACAATGCCCAACATTATAATGCTGCCTCCCTGGAATACCAAGCCGTAGACACGTGACATTCCACCCAGTCACATTATACTGACACCGTGCTGACCAATCCTAGCACTATTCTCTTAATGCGCCAAGCAAGGAAGCTACTTGTACCATTTTTCACGTCTTTGTATGACGCGGACATGGATCGAACCCACGGCCTCCCGCACTCGAAGCGGACGCTCTACCACTAGGCTACCGAGGCGGTTCAAGTAGTTTTGATAGTTTAGATATTGTATAGATATAATATTGTACTGAATACCAAGAATATGAATCACCTCTCAACACAAGATTTTATTTAGATAATACAGCAGCTGTTTCTTACAATAAAACTTTGTGAAAAATGAAATACATGCTTCTCTAATAATATTCAAAATTAGCTTTGTCTTTTGTTAATCTAGAATGGTTTATTTCAAAACTTGTCCTGTTGCGATCAATAGAATAAGTGTCCTGAAACTGCTCCTATGTGAAAGTTGCTCGGTACCCGTACGAATGTCAAAGTACTTAAAATGTATCAGGTTGAAAGGCAATTTTGTTAAGCTTGTGTAAGTCACTGTGCGCTTTGCCACCAACCGACAAATGGGCACTTTTTTGAAAAATTGGCTCGTTAGACCGGGATTCCGCTATTGGCTGTATATGAACTATTGAGTCCAAAGGGGTCCGGCACATGGGTGGATTGAGTTTAATGACTTATTTTAGTGTCCTAAAGCCATATTCTTCAAAATCCCATACTAATATGACTACTAGGGAGTAGGCAGTATGGGTTTTTGATAATTATGGCTCTAGGACACTAAAATAAGTCATCAAACTCAATCCACTCATGTGCCTGACCTCTCGGATTGAGTCTATGGTTGTCATTATTTGTATATGGATTTCCAGAAAACTATCAAATGCATATTTTATGTATGTTTTGTTTCTTTCAAGTGTGTGTGTTGATGTGATTTCTGCTAAATGTAAGGGAAATAGTCTCCGGTATTTTTAGTATAATTGCAAACGGAAATAACCGATGATAGGAAAACGTTTCATCGACAATTGATTATTTCCCTTTAAACATTAGATTGTTGAGAGGACAAAAACTACTCTAGTATCTAGGGTCGAATGTAAATACATGTACGTGCGATCAGAGCCAAAAAGCTTCAATGATTCGGTCAGACTTATTTCGGTCATCAGCATGTATTTATTAGAAGAAAAACGCAATTGGATATCGATTAACCTTGAAAATTGTATAATCGGTGATACAAACGTGAAGGCAACTACATGTGTTACAGGACAATTTGAAAATAATGTAATTATTGATACAAAAGAGAAATATTTGGATTGCATGGCCACACTGGAGGTGCTGGAAACAAATTTTAGAATATTATTAAATACCTTCATCTAGCAGTGGAACTATCCAAAGAGACATTCTGTCCAGTAAATGGAACTGCTGTATTTGAAATTTTCAATTCAGTAAAGTAAGTACTAGTGGGATTTCCATGCACTACTGAGAGTGTGGAACGGCTGTGCCCATGTAAAAAAAGTGTATTTTTGTGTCTGAAAGGCCATTTGATAGGGGAAATGACATCTCATGGGTCAACGAATGGTCTGAGGGGGTCATAGGGTCATTTCTTACAATGTACGCCTATGGGAAAGTTAATAACATATTATGACAATTTATTAGTGTTAAGTATGGCCGTAACTCGTTTCCGTAGATAATGCAGTTTCAAACGGAAATAACCAATCATTGGATAATGCTACACCGACAATTGATTACCTCCCTTTACACATGTTTACTTGAATAACACCATACATCATATTTCATAAAGAAAAATAATAATTACTGCCATCATTGTGAGCGTGTATCAATCTGAATAAAAATGGAAACTACCAATAAATTTTCAAAGACAGTTTTGTCAAAACAAATAACCATAACATTTAAAGACCATTAGCAGAGTCTTACTATATACATGTAACGACGGCCCGCCCGCTTAGCTCAGTAGGTAGAGCGTTGGTCTATGGATCGCGAGATCGTGAGTTCGATCCTCGGGCGGAGCGTATGTTCTTCGTGACTATTTGATAAACGACATTGTGTCTGAAATCATTAGTCCTCCACCTCTGATTCATGCGGGGAAGTTAGCAGTTACTTGCGGAGAACATGTTTGTACTGGTACAGAATCCAGGAACACTGGTTAGGTTAACTGCCCGCCGTTACATGACTGAAATACTGTTGAAAAACGGCGTTAAACCAAAAATAAACATACAAAACATGTAACGACTTCTGTGTTAAACAGTAAAAAAAGTCAATAGCAAGTCAGGATTTTCTATATTAATATCGCGCATGGCATAGACGAAAATAGTGGTTAAAAATAGTGGTTATGTAAATGCCTGCTTTTTTCTTATATAATCACCCGTTCAAAACCGTGATATCGATCCGAGGTTTTAACCTGCCTGTATACCGAGAGATCAAATTCTAGTAGGCTATTGTTAACATAACGATCTATAAATATCTTTTGCACTAGGTCATCACCCACATAGATTATTCATGTCTAGCCTTGTGCTACTAACCCAATAATTATCTGAAACAGACGGTACGGTAACCTTGAAGGCGCATAACTTTGTCGAAATGTATAAACTACAGTAGATTTCTGACGAAATGAGGTGACCTAATGCATTTAAACTGGGACTGTCTATCTACTGTTTAACTGGTATATACATTTTATTAAATACAATGGTTTACTTTCAAGACAACGTGTATATGTATGATAGAACGATACTTTAAAGACTATAAATGTAAAAACCTGGGCCAAGAATTTTAATAATAAGCTGATATATTTTTTATAAATTCTTCCAGTCAAAGAAAAAAAACACCTTGGTAGTCTAGTGACAGGGTGTCCGCTTTCAAGGCGGAAGGTCGTGCGTTCGCTCTCTGGCCGCGTCATATCAAAAAGGTGAAAAAATGGTACTGACCAGTAGTTTTCTCGCTTGAATTTCAACACTTGGACTGATCAGCCCAGTGTCAGCATAAGGTGACTTGATGTCACGTTTCTACGGCGTAATATTCCAGTGAGGCAGCACTAGAAAGTTGGGCATTGCACTCACTGTCATTTTATATGAGACTATGCTTGAAGTTGATTTTAGTACTTTGAACATAGACATTTTAAAACATATTATAGAACTGGGAGGTGAAGGCCTGCAGCGATATGAAGATATTACAATGCAGTTTTAACCCCGTTTTAGGCTATTTAATTAATCAAAATATACAAAGACAAACAACAAAAAACATTTCTACCTAATATACTTCCTAGAAATTCAAACATTAATGTAAGATGTATTAATCTCCTTTAAAAAATGTAAATGTATTCAGTGTCGTTACAAAATATGTTGACAATGTCACTTTATTTACCTAAACGTGACATACAGTATCTGGTGTTATGTGACCTACTTTTCTAAAAAAAAAACAGCTCAGAACAGCTGTTACACCTATGAACGTTTACAAGTTTTGATATGTGTTGTTTGATACATGCAAATAATAGCTAAATCTAATATTGCGCTTCATGCTGTGTTTGACTGGATTCACCTACAGAAGACGCACGTAGACCAGATTTCGTTTTAACCAAATATATATCAAAACTATTAGTCGATGTGACCAAAAAAAACAAAAAAAATTAACTATGAGCCGAGGCAATTATTTATTTTTTAAATATCATGAAAAATTTAACTCAGGAGAAACTATAGGATATTTTGTGAAACACTCCCATTATAATAATTATGTAACATACCAGAAGTGAGTGCATACCATTTTATATGCAGTTCATTGTATGTCTGGCTGTTAAGCAAATTCTACTTATACATAAATCAAGAGTTTGCACTTAAAACAACTACATCATTTTCAGCGTGATTCGGTCATTAGAACATGTCGGTGCATATTGCATATGTGCTGAACCAGCGGTATTGCAGATCGTGATGTATCTATTGGATTACATAGGCTTGTTGTTTTTTTTGTTGTTTTTTTTTTCAGCATAAAGTAAGCACGAAAGACGGGAAATAAGATCTTCACGATCCTCTGGAAGCATAGGGCAGCCAGGATCGATTTGGCTGAATCTAATAATGTAGGGGAAATTGAATGTTCAGCACCCGTCTTGGCCCCTGGCACCAGTTGAAGAGGAACATGATTCCAAAAGTCCAGAAAAATGTATAGGATGGTTATATTCCTTTCAACATTTTTAATCATTGACCAGTGGCTTGAAAAAAAATACAGAAATGCTGTATGTAACCAAAGGGGATAGAGATCTTATTTTAACACGAGTTAAAACACTGGTTCGATTTTCCTCCAGTTTAATGAGAATCCTTATTTAAAAAGTGTTGGTTTTTTTTTAGAAATCTCCTCAAATGCCATGCATTTACAATAAGTAAAGATTACAGTTTCGTTTTTGCTGCCCAGTTCCCAGCGCTGAGTAATAAGACTCTAACCTACTTTTTGTGATATCACTTTAAGTGACAGCCAGTCCCCTAAAATGTGTTTTATTATCCGATTTGGTCATATTAAACATGTAGCTAATTTGAATGACTGTATAACCAATTAAAGAAGGCTTTTTTATAGTGTAAGTACATAATATCACGTAGAATGCAAAGGGCTTCTATGTAACATTTAGTGTTTTGAATAATACAAACAGAAACACCCGTTTTAATGACTTAAGGTTACCTGTGTTGACATATATTTTTAAAAAGAATCTTGCCTTTCCAGTCAAATATTTTGACAAATTGTGGGATTCCGGCACTTAGTTGAATGCGCACATTGATTAAAACGTTACACGTCATGTACTTGGGCTAAATCAACCTCGAAATCAAGGAAATATACTGGCTGACAAAAACGCAAATTGGCAGAAATTGTATACGTACTGACATTGACTCGAAATCAAACAAATGTATTGGCCGACGAAAATCATTCGATTTATTTGGGACAAATGCGATAATCAATTTGTTAAATCAAACGTCCTTCAAAATTAAACTGTAGCGACATTCTTTTGTGTTATTTGAAATCATTCAGATTACTGTACAAGGAAACCGCATTGTCACGCTCGTACCAGCTATAGGACACTATTGACGTTTTAATATATCACTTCAGATCTTCCTTATACATATTCAATATTGTATTCTATGCGCTTAGCTATCATTCTATCCGATCAGGAAGTTTCGTGGCTTCTTTTATTAATACTACGTACGTAAGATTAAATTTCCGAAATTATCCGGTTTGACATTGTGTAAATAATTTCTAGATATATTTGAAGTCTTGAAAAAATACTCGAGTAGGCCTAATTCTTAGATGGATTATCTGCAGAGTGTATTAAGTTGCTAAGTAATACCAATGGCTTTATGGAATATTAGTCAGTTTCTATTACACGATTTCTTATATAAATCGCCGGTCCATAGTTTTGTACTATAAGACCGTTCCATATTCAACGGCTAATAATAATAATAAAAAAACTAAAAATTATAACTGCGAAAATTAACTACTAGTACTGCTGTCGTGTAATAAAAGACTTATTGAATTGTTTGTCGGTCAATAGTCAATCTATCGACCCCCGTTCTTTTGGATCCCGGGCAACAGTTTTAACCGACAAGCTTAATATATTATGCTGACAGTGAATAAACGAAAATAAAAGAAAGCTGCTGATTTCTAGACATGACACAAATGAAAAATTGCAGAAAGTAGTTTTTTATGTTGTGTACAGTACATCGTTTTGTGTAAGAAAGATTTAACATTATCTTTACCTGTCAAAAAATGTACCAAATAACCGTAACTTGTACCTACCGTTCCTCAAATATTTGTGGCATTCGCGGTTATATTGGTTTTCTTTGTTTGTGATATAACCTTCAGATACATGTACACACCAGCATTATCTGACGTTCACCTTGAATAATTTTATCACAAAGAATTTGCGATATTATTGGAAGTTGCCCATCCCTTCAGTAAAAGACAACAATATAGGCCAGTGTATTTTCCCTAAGAAAATTATAGAAAATATCCATGATTATTACATTACTTGGTCTGAAATTTAGGTATGTACGAGATTTTTTTTTCAAGATATCCGCCATTTTGAAAAAATGCTATTTCGAATATTAATTTTCTTTCTAAAAAAACATATGCCAAATATCAATGGTAAATATATAAAAAAAGATGTTTGGATTTAACGTCGCATCGACACATGAAAGGTCATATGGCGACTTTCCAGCTTTAATGGTGGAGGAAGACCCCAGGTGCCCCTCCGTGCATTATTTCATCACCTAGATAGAACCACCGACCTTCCGTAAGCCAGCTGGATGGCTTCCTCACATGAAGAATTCCCGAGTGAGGCTCGAACCCACATCGATGAGGGGCAAGTGATTTGAAGTCAGCGACCTGAACCACTCGGCCACGGAGGCCCCTTAAATAATGCTAAATAATTAAGATATGGTTAACCAAACAGATTCTACTTGTAGCAATTTTTTTCACCCTTTATAGTTTGGGCTGACATCTGCCTAAAATCGATGTAAGATATACAATGCGGTAGGGGTCGGTGATTTCAAATATCCTTATGGAATTAAAGTATGTCAGGTTTGGCTCTGATATTTTCTGACTGATATATAATAATGATAAGCCACGAGTAAAATAAAAATGTTCAGCATAGCACTTTATATTATCTAGGAAGTATAAATTAAAACCAAAAAAAAAATAATAATAATAAATAAAAATATCAAAATTCTCCAGTTTTTAATATTTTTTTCCCTAAATATATCTCTTAGATGCACGATGACCCAAACATTTTTTCTTTCCATTTTGAAGCATTTTTGTGCGTCATTAACGCAGCAGAATATTTTTGAAATCTTAACAGCAGAACTGTTTTGAAGACTTTAATTCTTTTAGTTTTGTTTTCATTGAAAAGAAGTGGGTAGGGTAACTAATGCCGACATGTAAAAATGAGATTTGTTAGTGGCATTTATGCTTGTATACTACTGATATCACCTTGTATTCATAGTAACCTGGAAGTCCTGAAATCACTATAACATTAAGTGGGATATTATATGTTTTATAAAGTACCCCAATTTATTCATTGTTACTTAATTTCAGAAATGTGAAGAAAATGCCCTATAAAATAAAAACGAGTGTGGTGATCAGTGCTCAGAGAGTATGAAAAAAATTCTATACTGTAGAAAAAATTAAAGTCAACAAAGAATAAAATACTTATTGCATAGCTTACATATATGATATTAAGCTGTTATTTTTCTGCTTAGTCAGTGTCAATTGTTCTAAGATTCAACTGCAACTATCTAAAACATAATCTAGTCAGTTACCATATTACCGTCAGCCCTTTTTGAATTCCGAACGGCCTTACACTGCTTGTGGAAATGGCATAAATATTTATTATGCTATATTGTGGGTAACTTGTTGATACAGTAAAACTTTCACATGACTGTTATTCAGAATTCTGAACATTGTGTAACCTTAAATGGAAGGATGACCACGCAACATAAAGCCTGTGAATTTGAAACATTAGTGTTAACAGATCAATTTTCTAATTCGTTGAAATTCATTGCAATTTTATCTAATTTAGTTTCTTTTAAACAACGTAAGTTAAAGGTTTTATAGTACACTTAATAATGCAGTCTCCTCTTTTATACTAACAATAGATCTAGCCATGCAGAGGACAAATCTTTACAGTTGTTAACCTCACGTTCGCAATCTCGAATATAGTTCAACATAGAAAACGGACAAGGTCGAAGCTTTTAATCTTTCCTTAACAAGATATAGTTATTGGTAAATCGAGCCAAGGTCACCGCCAAGTTTTATTAATGTATGGAAACAGCGAATAGAGAAAAAATGCTGTTAAAAGAGTTAAATTTCAGCACCTTTATTAATTTTTTTTCTATTTTAGTTTAAAGAAAATGCGTGTTTTTAGCTGCCGATTTATATTTTACCCGAAATAAGCCGTTATTTCAAGTACCTTTTTTTAAGTGGAAGAAATAATGAAATAGTTGCAGAATTGTACCAGTTATTAGTGACTTATACATTATTCTGCTGAGTTCTGCCTCTTTAAGAAAATGACCTGATACGGAAACTTTCTGTCGCCCATACCCACTGGTCTGTTTACCATGTACCTTGTACATGTATAAATATCCAATAGGTAGGTAGATAGTTCGATCTTCATTAACTGGAAATAGAATGGAACTATATAACATTTGCACATCTAATCACATTTTATAAATCTCCACTACATACCAACGTCTTTTATTCTCGATGATTTGAAAAATGAGGCCGATGCCTTTTCAGTGAGAAATACAATTAAGGAAAGTGAAATACGGTATAAAACACAAATGAGCTTTATTTTCACAAGACATGGTGCAGAACAGTAGCATCAACATAATGATGCACTTTATGACCTCTACATGATTAAAGATTTAAATCAAACTGCTGAGAATAAACAACTGGCAAAACAGTTAAAAATAATATTATATACTGCATCACTTAATCTATGTATAGTGCAAGCCCTGGATAAATATTGTTATTACAAATCTTAAAACTCTGTATATCATTAAATTGAAATAAAATCTGTTTTAAATATTGGCTCAATATGAACTGATCAACCAATCAAAGTATTCAAATATATTTGACTGACCACTGACACTTTGAAAGTACAGTCCATGTGTTAAGCCACCGCGTACGTACATATATTTACACAAACCCCTGTTTCCATGTACAGTCCTGTCTGAGCAACTGCGTCCTTTAATGTCACATCTCCTGTCAGACTAACTTATTTATAGTCATCCCCTGAAACTTCTCTAGAAGGCTGTTGCTAATTTTAGTTTGAGGATAGTGCACGATACTGAAGACGCGCCTGTACCCTAGTTCTTAAGATGTCATTGTAAAACACTTATACAGGAGACTCTTATCGGAATGTTAGTCACCAAATGTAGTAACTTATATTAGCGACTTATCCAGAAGGATGTAAAAGACAGTGCAATATACACAAGGTACTCCAATTCAAGAAGCTATATCTAGTTCTTTAACATTTGATTACTAAAACACCCATACAGGGGACTTATATCTGAGTGTTAGCTATTTTAGTTGGATGATCTAGGTCTTGAACCCATGACCCAGGCAGTGTTACCGCTCAGACAGAGCTTATGTTCTTCTCAAGTGTTTAACGACTTGTCGTATTATATAAGACTGCCTACGGATATTATTAACTTAATTAAAACTCGGCAAAATGCCTTTGATTTATCACATCCCTTTTTCATCGACCATGTAGACAACTCTAATGCAGTTTCTTTGGTTTAAGTCACAAAAAGCTTTAAAGTATTTTTTATGTAAGGGACTAAATATACGGTTTGACACACTTATTAAGCCTTCAACTTTGACTATTTCGTGTTTATATCATATCATCATAGCACGTGAGCAGAATTTGAAATAGCGTCGGATGTAATTCAGTTTTAATCCAAACATAATACTGCCGCTCATTAACGTAAATTTCTCAAAACAAACAACAGAACAATTTCTAAATAATAATGATTCAGAATTTTACCAAGAAGGAATTTACATATTTAAGAAGAAACAAGAGTCACCAAGTGTGGCATGCACTTTATGTCCTCGTAAATAAAGTAAGTCTAACATACATGTGCACATTTGTTCGTGTACAGCCTTGTATACTTTTTTTACCTTAATTTTGCATCTGTCAAGCTGTTAAGTAGCCTAAATTCTTATACATTGCTAATTATAACACATCATTTCATCATAACACGAACGTTAATTGCGTTATCATGTGCTTCAAATTGAAACGAGCCCTGACCTATTTGTAAAGACGACTGACATTTTATTTTGAAGTACAACAAGATGTTGATGTTGTTTTTTTTTATTCCTGTTTCATATTTGAACTGTTTTACTTTATAATCCGTGGTTTACGGAAAAGTCCTTGACTGACCGAAATAATGATGCGATTGTCTGTAAAGTATCAGCATATTGTCCGCTTTAAGTACGCTTGTTGGAGTCATAGTATCGTGTTTTGATAACCAAATAGAGCTATTCAGTTATAAAGTCTGCTTTTTATTCTTTTTTTACATTGCAAAATATTAAACACAGGTTTCTTGTATGTTTATTCTTTAGTCATTTGTCTTTTTTTTTAATTTCTTTTTAATTAATTTACCTTTTCTCAGATATAACATGAAAGCCCACCCATAAAGTGCCAATCTACGATGTACTGACGTCGTGAGTTCAGCGTATGTTCCCCGTGATCATCATAAAAGGCATTTTGTCTAAAATAATTCGTCCTTCACCTCTATTTATGTGGAGAAGTTGATAATATATGCACTGTTGCTTTTTCACCGAATATGGCTAGTAATTACTATTATTATATTTTTGAAGATGGAGCGAGAAACAGTGGTTTATTATGTGTAATGGGTACTCCTGAACTTGCAAAACTGGTACGAAGATAAATCTTTAATATGTTCGTATAATATTCTCACATTCATTAATTCCTTGTCAACCAATGAGCTGTGGAAATAACACATCCTTCATTCATTGTTTTACCGAATAACCCTCTTTCAATCTCCAGCGTACGTGATACATCGAGCGAATCCTTGCAAGTTGTTTATCGTAAAGTTCTCCGGAAACATTGTTGATCAGTCTGGGAAAACACAATTGTATGTACATGAAGTAACCTTGAAGTTTTCCTATTGATGTAATGTTTGCGTTATTTAATCTTTTTTGTAACAATGTTTTTCCTGTTTTGTGGTGTTTTGTTTATTATACATGATACTAGTCAATGTGATTGTGTCAGATACAGAATCTGTATACTAGGAAAAGCTTAAGTGTTCCGGGAAGAAAAAAAATGTCGAACTACTTACGAGTTCCTGGTACTATTCTAAGTAATAGTTATAGTATGTGTGAGAGTGTGTTAGTTATAGTATGTGTGAGAGTGTGTTACCAGGATATATCAGAGCTAGGGGTACATCGAGGGTATTTTTCTCTGCACATATCGTCGAGGCCGTTAGGCCGAGACAGATATGTGAAGAGAAATATACCGAGATGTACCCCTAGCTCTGATATATCCTCGTAACACACGAGCATCACATGTTATAACTGTTTTATCGCATAGTTCTATCATTTCAATTTATTTATTATTTTTCGTTTATAGATCTATCATTTAAATTAGCCCGCCCGCTTAGCTCAGTAGGTAGAGCGTCGGTCTACGGATCGCGGGGTCGTGAGTTCGATCCTCGGGCGGGGCGTATGTTCTCCGTGACTATTTGATAAACGACATTGTGTCTGAAATCATTAGTCCTCCACCTCTGATTCATGTGGGGAAGTTGGCAGTTACTTGCGGAGAACAGGTTTGTACTGGTACAGAATCCAGGAACACTGGTTAGGTTAACTGCCCGCCGTTACATGACTGAAATACTGTTGAAAAACGGCGTTAAACCCAAAACAAACAAACAAACAAATCATTTAAATTAATTTTTATAATTA